>NC_056732.1:215140816-215255816 GCF_019279795.1 Protopterus annectens | reverse complement strand
GTGTAGTGGTTATTTGCTGTGAATCTGTAAGTCCCAGTTGTTCGTAATAATTTCTCTACTAGGACCCATATCTCTGGAGATAGGTAGTGAAAACTTAATGTCATGTCAGTAGCTTTATTATGTTTTGTGGTGCTTCAAACCCAAACTTTAAAACAGGACAGTATTTAGTATAATTTTGAGATGCCACTTCAGTAAGTAGCTGGTAAACTAAAGTATGTGGATAGTGCCCGTGATGAAACATTTTTTAACAAATCATGTATAAAATTCATCATAGCTTGTCAGCCTAGAAATACGAATGAAATGTCCTTTTACAAGATGTATTTTCATGAATAACGGGTGTTGACTTGTGAAGTCCAAAAAATTGTTTCTGTAACTTTCTTTCCTAAAGACTGTAGAGCACAGTTTGCCAGTGGGTAACAGGTCAATTTTGGTGTCTAAGAAAGTAATGGAACCTTGATTAGAGATGACAATATTAAGAAATCAATACTATCCTTCATAGCTGCAATGAAAAGGTCAAGGTTATGTGAAGAACCATTCCAAGCGAAAAAGACATCGTCAATGTAACTTTTGTACAATAAAACAGACTGAAAGCCATGTAAATTAGCCGAATTATCCATTTACCATGCAGTGAGCACTAAATTTGCGAAGGCGAGGGCTACCTTTCATCTGTTTGAAAATGTTATTAAAATAAAAAAGTTATCTAGTACAAGGTTAACTAACATGCAAACTGTCTTTACTTTATCTGAGGAAAATGTGGTGTATTTATTTAAAAATAGCTCAAGTAACTGTAATCCTTCTACATGAGGAATATTTGTATATAAAGTTTCAATGTCTAGGGTTACTAGAATACAATCTAATAAAGTAATAGAAGTTATGTTCTTAACATAACGTTCCATGTTAGTTGTCTTCTTCTCGCCTTCTTCTTGCTGGATGGGTTCGGAGCTGACCTCGGCTCCGACTCGGCCACTCTAAAAGCTCGAGAGTTGGTTCCACCGGCTCGAGGCTTCCCTTATATCCCACAATGCTAGGCGAGAGCTACCTCAGATCTCGTTTGTAAGCTAACCCCAGCTTATAATAGTAACAGTATAACTGTAAACAGAGTCCACCTCTAACAACAGGAAGAAAAAAGGGTGACCTACATCCTGCACCAGGAAATATGCACAACAGCATATGTCTAAGAAAGAGGTGGTAGAAAGAGAGGTCACAATCACAACTCCTCTAGGTCTGTCCAGGCCAGGGGAAGGAGGGTGGGGACAAGAAGAAGGCGAGAAGAAGACAACTAACATGGAACGTTATGGTAAGAACATAACTTCTATATGTTAAGTTGTCTATCTCGCCTTCATTCTTGCTGGATGGGACCGCCCCTAGCACCTTGTCCCGGTGGCCTAACGGAACAGACTCCTGAGAACAGTGGAACCAAAGTTAGCTCTATGCCTAGAAGCTAAATCCAACTTATAATGAGAAATGAAAGTGTGAGGAGTAGCCCAATTAGCCGCTGCACAAATGGTGTCAATAGGCAGTCTGTCTTGGAAGGCTAAAGAAGTAGCCAAAGCTCTGGTGGAATGGGCCTTAGGTTTATTAGGCAGCTTTTGATGTCTAATTTCATATACAAGGGAAATCAAAGATGTTAGCCATCTGGATAATGATACCTTTGAAACTGAAAGTCCCTTTCTGCTTTCCGCATAGGAGACAAACAGCTGATCAGATTTTCTGAACTGTTTTGTTCTATCCAAGTAGTACCTCAATTGACGGTGAACATCCAGGCAGTGTAATTTTTGTTCAGACCTATTGGAGTATTCTGGAAAAAGACAGGTAGATCAATGCTTTGATTTAGATTTGACGTCGAGACCACCTTAGGCAAAAGGACGGATTAGTTCGTAAGGATACTCTGTCCTTATGAAACAAAAGATAAGGAGGACGACAGCTGAGTGCTTGAAGCTCTGAAACTCTTCTAGCTGATGTAATAGCTACCAGAAAAAGAGTCTTCCATGATAATAATTTTAAAGAACAGGAGACTGCAGGTTCGAAGGGGAGAATCAAAGAAGCAAGAACTAAATTTAGGTCCCAAGGAGAAGGAGGATTTCTTATAGGAGGTCTGAGAAGAAAAACTCCTTTCAAAAAAGCTTTGCAAAGCTTGTGGGACATTAAGGCAGATTCAGAAATACCCACATGAAAGTTAGAAATAGCTGCCAATTGAACTTTAAGTGTAGAGGGAGATGAACCTGCATGGAAGAGTTCAGCTAGAAAATCAAGGACTAATTGGAAGGAAGCAGTGAAAGGATCTATGTCCTTTCCTTGAGCCCAATATGTGAAGCGTTTCCACTTACTCAAATAAATCTTCCGAGTGGAAGATTTATGGGAAGCTATCAAAATATCTCTAACAGAGTGAGATAATTGAGGAAGCCTGGCTAAGGTTGGAACTGGAGGAACCAAGCAGTGAGGTTCAGAGAGGGGAGGGAGCGATGAAACTGACCCGACTGATGGATCAAAAGATCTGGAACTAGGTCCAGATTCCACGGTCGCCCAAAAGAAATCGATGTAGAAAGGGGAACCACACTTGTCGAGGCCAGTAAGGAGCAATGAGGATCAATGAGGCCTTCTGAGCGATAGCTTTCTGTATCACTTGAGAGATTAGTGGGAAGGAGGAAATGCATACAGAAGTCCCCGGGCCAAACTTGGACTAGAGCGCCTCTGCTGGGTTGGCCTGGTAAAGGGAACAGAGTGAAATATTCTCTGCACTTGCTGTTTTGGGGAGTAGCAAAAAGATCGCAGCAAGGCTGGCCCCACTTGAGAAAAATTTCTCTCACTACAGAGTCTTTCAGAGACCACTCGTGAGGCATGAGGATAGCTCTGCTCAACTTGTCCGCAATTTGATTGGACTTCCCGGGGATGTGCGTTGCTATCAGAAACCGCTGAGAAGAAATCGCCCATTGCCACAGTCTGAGTGCTTCTCGACACAGGGGGTATGACCTGGTTCCACCTTGTTTGTTGATGTACCACACTACAGACATACTGTCTGTTTGGATTGCAATCGTTCCCAAGGGAAGAGAGTCTTGAAGGGCTTGCAACGCTAAAAGCACTGCTCTCATCTCCAGAACATTTATGTGCAAGTGGCATTCGTTTGGTTGCCATGTGCCCTGGACCGTCCTGCCCTGATAATGCTCCCCCCTCCCGATCAGGGAGGCATCCGTAGTCAGAGTAGCAACCGGAGGAGGTGGAACAAAGGGTCTTCCCAACAAGAGCTGAGGGGAAGACATCCACCACTTGAGATGATTTTTGCACGCTTGCGTGATTATAATGGTGTGAGACATTGGAAGTTGCTGGTATGACCATTGAGTAAAGAGCATCCATTGAAGGATCCGCATGTGGAATCTGGCTAATGGAAGCAGAGGTATGGCCGCTGCCATAATTCCCAACACTTTCAGAACTAACCTGGCTTTGGTTCTGTTGTTGTTGAAAAGGAGTGATACCAGTTTGTGAATGTCTGTTATTCTCTGATGTGTTAGTCTCGAGACATGTTTACTGTATCTAGATTTGCGCCTATGTAGGTAATAGTACGACAAGGCGACAAAACAGACTTTTCGCAATTTATTGAAATACCCAGCTTTTGACAAATGCGAAAAGTGTAATCCCTGGCCATCAGAAGGAGATGCTTGGTGGGAGCTGTGAGGAGCCAGTCGTCCAAATATGGAAACACCTGGAATCCTTGTCGTCTCAGGTGAGAAGTTACCACTGCCATGCATTTGGTAAACACCGGGGCAGTGGTGAGACCAAAGGGCAGGGCCCTGAACTGAAAATGACTGGTTCCCAGCCTGAAGCGGAGGAATCTTCTGGAGCGCCTGCTCATTTCTATGTGATAGTACGCATCCTGAAGGTCTATAGAGCACATCCAGTTTCCTTTGCCCAAAAGGGGAAGGATGGATTGCAGCGTGACCATCCGAAATCTTGTTTTCTTGACTGATCTGTTCAAGACACTGAGATCCAAAATTGGTCTCCAGTCCCCTGTTTTCTTTGGAACTAAAAAGAACCTTGAGTAGATTCCGGATCCTTGCTGGTCTGCTGGAACTGGCTGAATTGCTCTTTTTGCAAGCAGTTTTGAAATCTCCAAAACCGCTAGATCCCTTTGAGCGGGTGGAACATCTGGAAGGGATTTTTTTGACTGATTTGGAATGCGAAGAAAGGGGATAGAATAGCCTTCGGAAATGATGGACTGTACCCATTTGTCTTGAGTCAGGGATAGCCAGGCTTCTGGGTACAGTGACAATCTTCCCCCGACTGCCTCCGAAGATGGGCAGTCGGGCAACACCTCAGGGATGCTGAAAGGGCTTGTCAGGGAAGGCTTCCCGATTGCCCTGGTTCTGCGGACCCCCCCTGCCCCTAGGGCGACGTCTACCATTGTTATTTCCGCCTCTGCCTCTGGCGGGGAAACGACTCTGTGCGTCAGGCGAAGTCCCTTGAGATTGTTTACGGAACCACATCTTTCCACCTTTCTGGCCTTTGGGGTAAGGCCTAGAAGGAGTAGAAAAACGGACTCCGACGGCAGAAAGGGTCTTGCCATCAGTTTCGCACCTAGTCAAGGTTTCTTTCACTTGAGGACCAAAGAGGGATGATCCATCAAAAGGGGAGTTAGTGAAAGACGTCTTGAAGGGGTCCGCAAAATTGCATAGCCGCATCCAGGCATGCCTACGTAAGGCCACACCTGTCCCTGCGGCTCTGCTCGCTCCATCAGCCGCATAAGAAAGAAGGCGCATGGAGGAGTTGGTTATGGAGTTAAGGGTAGCCAGCTGCGTGTTCATCTTATCTTGGAAACCCGCAGCTGTAGGGTCCTTTAACATTTCACTCGCTTCCTTGATCAAGTCCCTTTGAAGACGAGTAAAATGGCACAGGTAGTTCAGCGAACGCATGGTAAATGTCGCTGACGAGAACATCCGCTTCCCGTATCTGTCCATGGACCTAGATTCCTTGTTAGGTGGATGGACAGGTACTGAAGGATCAGCTAGCTCCTTCTTAGTGGCAGCAGCTACCACCATAGCATCCACAGAAACTCCTTTTGTTAAGAACTGTTTGTCTGCTGGTGCCGTTATGAACTTGGAGGGTCTCCTGGGAGTGGGGTCCACTGAATCAGGAGCCGTCCATGCCTTCTTAGCAACCACCTGCATGAGGGGGTCAAAGCGGGGAGACACCCAGGAGGTGGAAGGACGAGAGCCAAACGCCTCAAGATACACAGATTCGTCCTCCGAAGGGTTGAGGGCTGGCCAATTTCCCCTCTGTTTGAGGATCTCCAGAATGTCTGCAAATGAGACATCTTCAGAAGGGGAACGGGGGGAACCCTCAGAATCATCCAAATCTGTGTCTGACGTGATGGACTCAGGTGAGTCAATGTGTTTCCTCTTACACTTCCTCTTCCGAGGGGGCTCTTCTGCCAAATCAGGAGAGGCCTCGAAGAGGATGAAATCCCACAGGGGTTCCTGAGGGGCTGGCTCTCTGCGGTCCGGGATGAGGGCGTGAGTCGACTTAACCTGAGGCACTGTAGAGAGAGGGGCGGACGGAGCCGACTGTGGAGTAGAGCCAGGCTCTAATACACTCCGCATGACCTCGAATGCACCCCTGTCAGGCAGAGCCAGAGGTCCCCGCCCGAAGCTAAGAACCCCTCGGCACCGACCGTGATGGCTCCAAGGCCGATGTCGGAGCCGAACTCACCAGCCAAGCACCGAGAGGGAGAGGGGGTCGGACAAGGGTCCGATGCCACTCACCCCTCGGAGCCGACGAGGGAAGTCCGGCGCCGAGATTCTTCCAAGGAAGAAATCAGAGCCGACGACGGAGCCGAAGACAATTGTATCGGCTCCGACGCTATCACAGTCTCGGTTCCGACGCAACCCGGCTCCGAGCTCAAGAGAGTCGAAGGAGGAATATATTGATGGACCGGGACAGGCATCGACTGATGAGTCGGGCTCTGAAGCATCTGGGCCAGTGCCTCGGACTTAAGAAGTCGACTCACTACCCTCTGAAGGTCATGATCCGACAACCTCGATGACCTAGAGGAGTGAGATCTCTGGCTCCGTTCAGACAGCAGGGGAGATCCTGGAGCCGAATGAACGGAGCCAAGAGATGGTGACCTGGACCTCTTCCTAGTTGTCGGCTCCGAAGGTCTGGTCGGAGCCGACACGGGAACTTCTAACACCTCGGCTCCGGCCGGAGCCGAGGGAACCACAGAAACTGTGGACTGAGACTCATCGGCTCCAGCCGGAGCCGATGAAGGCAAAGGTTTAGAAACCTTAGGTCTCGGCTCAGTTGTCGGAGCCGAAGACCTAGATGCCTTAGAGAGCTTCCCAGTAGAAACAGAAAGGGAATCCTCTGGCTTGAGTAAGCCCCTTAATATCAATTTATTTTTTCTTTCCTGCAGGACCCTGGGGCTGAAGCCATGGCACACAGCACAGGAGTCCTGCAGGTGCAAAGGTCCCAGACAGTAGACACAAGAAGTGTGAGCGTCTGTCAGAGACATTTTCTGACAGCACGCATCACACTTCTTGAATCCGGAGACCTTTGCTTCCTTAGACATTTTGAAAAGGTGTAATCAAACACACACACAAACACACAATTACACCCTGTCAAGTTTAAAGTATAATAAAACCACTAACTAGGTTTTTAAATAAAAAATAATACACACACTCCCTAGGGAAGAGAAAAGGCCAAAAGGCCCAAGGGAAGAACCTAAAGTTCTTGAGGGAAAAAAACGGGAATTTTTTGGTAGGGGATAAAAATTTCTCTAAACTAAGGGAAATAAGTAAAGATATTAAAATTAATGGGGTTTAAATAGACTAATTTACACAAGAAAAAGTCACTTACCAAGAACCGGTAGAAAACCAACCTCGATAGCTGTAGCGGCAAACGAGATCTGGAGTAGCTCTCGCCTAGCATTGTGGGATATAAGGGGAGCCTCGAGCCGGTGGAACCAACTCTCGAGCTTTTAGAGTGGCCGAGTCAGAGCCGAGGTCGGCTCCGAACCCATCCAGCAAGAATGAAGGTGAGATAGACAACTTAACATTCTTTGTTAAGAAACAGTTCATTTAAGAAACCCCATGACTCTTCCAGATAATATTTTGTCCTTTGCACTAGGGGGTTAAGAATCGAATCAAGATGCTCAGCAATTTTCTCAGTTTTGGTCTTTTTATTTGATAAGACGCGTCTGAATGGTGGGTCATTAGAGTTATGTATTTTGGGTATACCAAAAAGCCTACCTAAGTTAGGAAAATTGACAGTCAAAGTTAAACTCATCAAGAGAAATACAATCATTAAGTAACAGATATTTCAAGGTCTTACAATAAGTGTAAAGTGTTTTTTGACAGTATTAAAGTCAACAATCTGATTGTAGTCATTATTTTGCAAGGTTTCTTCTATTTTATTAATGTAGACATCCTACTCCATGGGCGGCCACGGTGGTGCAGTGGTTAGCACTGTCGCCTCACAGCAAGAGGTTCTCCGGTTCGATCCTCGGATGGGGTGCCTTGTGTGTGGAGTCTGCATGTCCTCCCTGTGGTTGCATGGGTTTCCTCCCACATCCAAAAGACATTCTATAGGTGGATTGAACACTCCAAATTGGCCCTAGGTGTGAGTGTGTGTGTGCCTTCAGTGGAAGGTTGGGCGCCGGGCTGGCAATTCGACACCGTAAAACTCCACTGCCAATCATGAGCGGACAGGTGATCCGCTGTGGTGACCCCTAACCGGGAAAAGCTGAAAGAAGAAGATGACGACATCTTACTCCATAAGAACTACACCAGTTCCTTTATCAGCTTGCATTATGCGAAGGGTCTTATCATTTGTTACATCTGGTAAAGCTGCCTTTTCACTACTTGACATACTGTGCCACTTACCAGTGTCAGTTGAAGCACAAAGCTTCCTAACATCTCTTTCACACACTTTCAAGAAGGAATAAATAGAGTTAGAAAGAACCGGGTTGTAGGTGCTTTTAGGTTTAATGCAAGTATAAGAAGATGTTGTATCAAAGTCAGAATTATCAGACACATCAGAACCATTTCCTAACTGAACATTTTTATCATTATGTAAAAGCCGTAAGTTGAGCTTTCTTGCAAACAGCCTTAAATCTAATAAAAGATCTGGAAGATGCGCCCCCCTGCGAGGGAATGAAGTTGAAACCCTTCTATAACACCTGAAAATGTTCTTTGGAAAAATGTCTGTCATTGAGGTTGAAAACAGCCAAATTAATTTGCTGTAAATTGGAAACATCAAAAGATGACTGTGCAGGGTGCAAAGAAATGTCTATCTGCAGAGACTGCTTCCTTTTTATGACACTGTTGCCTGTGTTGAGAAATCTGCACTGACCCCTCTTTCTCTGTAATGCTGTGCTTCTTCCCCTTCCTCTGCGTGCTTCTGATAGTTATGCAGCTGTAAGGCTGACATGACTTGTCAGGGTGTGATTGAAACTGTCTGGGGACAAAAAAGCATTGGAAGTGGATGCATTATAATTAACAGCTTTAAGATTTTCAGCTTGTTCATCCCTGGAAATAACTACATTATCAGCAAGTAAGACAGTAGAGGTGGCAAACTGTGTGCTGTTAACTTCTGTGGCTTGACCGTTGTGCCACAATTTATGAAGAGTTTTACAGGAATTCAAAGTACTCGAGAGAAAAACGAAGAATACACTTAACTGACAAGAGAATCTAGCCAACATGTCTTTGTAGAAGAGCGGCAAACAAGATCCGAGGTCATCTGGAGAGAGGTATTCTGGGTAGAGACTTGGCTCAAGAGTTTTTGGTTCTCGCAAGCTGCTATAGCGGCCGAGCTGGTTCTGAGGGTCAGAACAGAGTCCCATATACCAAGGATAAATGAAGAGAGACAATATCAGATGTTAAAGTTACGTACTTAGCGCAATGACAGGTTTACATTTGTAGTTTAATCTCCATCACCTAAACAGCTAAGAGAGTCAGGACTTAATCCAGCTTACAAAACACTCCCAGGGTACCCTTAGCCTTTCCCTATTCCTCACAATAACTTATCATCCAAGGAATGCTCTCCAAATCTCAGAAAGCCTGCAAAAAAGAGCTCTCAAAAAAGAACTGCATCCAAACACCTCGGGATGAGAAAAATAGTAAGGAATATTAAAAAGAAATTACACTTCCAGCATAGTTCTACAGTTATAGTAAATGAGCAACTTTTATATCCATCATTGGAAGTTTGATCACAATCACGTACAGGTACAGGGCAATTTCCCAAACTCATCTTCTTGGGGGGGCCCTCAATAAAGAATAACCTGGATAAGTGTGTCCAAAGGCAGATTTTGACATGGAGATCATGACCAAATTGCAGTGTCCCAAAAGTTTTTCAGAGATAACCATGCAATATGTAACCATATTAATGTCCAGAGAAGGTGTTAATAAATAAGGTTTGCAAGGCAGTAATAAATGTAGCCTCAGCATTACAGGATTTAAGTAAGGATCCGACATATTTTGGTAATACAACTCTATGCAATGGAAAAGCCAAGCAGGACTGTCCACAACATGCTAGTATCCAATTTTTTCGAAGGAGGAAAAATTGGGAGCTCTTTCTTTTGTTCCATCTAAATAGACAGTCTCTCAACATCCATACACTGCAACAAATATACTCCACAACTGGCATTTTTAGGGAAGAATGAAGGGAGGTTGACTGACTGGTTTACTGTACATTAGATTCCATGAAATCTTCAGACACAAAGGAATGATTCCTCCTCATGGATACTCTGTCTTTATAGGAAACTAAGTATAGGGGGATGTACACACAAGGTCTGCAACTGTCAAATCTTTCTGGCTGAGGTGATATCGATGAAGGAAAAGCTTTTATAAGTAAGAAATCTCAATTGAGCTGAGGAAGCTGGCTTGAAAGAAAGTTAGCTTCTCCAAAACAAAGTATAGGTCCCAAGGGGGAATACGAAACTTTAAGGAAGATGCAGCAGAAAGATAACACACAGAAAAATTTTGGCCTCCCAATTAATTGAAAAGGAGAGTCCCCGCTGACTGATCACATATCAAACCACTGCAATGTTATCAGAGTGAATGGCAATCTCATTAATGGGGAGAGAATCCTGGAATATCTGCAGAATGAAAAGTATAATTCTCACTTCCAGCATGCTGATGTACACATTTTTCTCATATGTCAACCAAGTGCCTGCGACTGACTGTCCAAATAAAACCCCACCCAACCTAACCTTAAAAGCTGATGCATCCATGGTTACAGTCGGCCTGGAACACAGGGTTTTGAAAAGGTCATCCTAGACAAATCTAGAAAGGAGTCCACCAAAAGAGATGGACTAAGAATTTCTGAATATCCACTGGCATATCTAGAAGGTCTACAAGCTGATATCACTATATTTGAACACTACACTGAAGTATTCTCCTGAATTATCAGGCATGGAGTACCATGAGAATTGTGAATGTCGAGTCCCAGCAATCAAAAGCAAAGAACTACAGGGACCATACTGCTATGCATTAGATGCAGGACTGTAGCTTTGATGAGATGAATCTTGTCTATAAGCAGGTCAAAATTTACAGACTTCAGCCTATGAAAGTTACTGAATGAATGGGCATCAATTCAAACTTGGGGAGATTCACAGTTATCCCAAAGTATCAGAAACATTTGTGTAGCGAGTCTGTAGAGATAATCAGTCCAACAATGAGGTTTGCAAGGAGTCATTCCTCCAGGAAGGAAAACCCTTGGAAGCGAGAGAGAGAGAGCGAGCGAGCACTACCACAACTGCAGACATGTATTTGGCGAACACCCTAAAAATTGTGGCGAGACCAAATAGCAATGCCTGAAACTGGGAGAGACTGGTACCTATTCAAAAGTGAAGGAAAATACAGTTATTCAGTTAACTTGCCATAACAGTAGATCACTGTTGCAACAGCCACTATAATATGTAATACATGCTTCCAACGTTATCATACATCTGGTCAGCTAACAAAGTTTCAGGCACTTTTGTCATGCGTTGTTAATTTTGCCCTCGGCTCAAGAGGACCTGCTAATAAATGCCAGATGTACAGACCTGCCAAATTTCAGAGCTTTCTTGCACAAAACAAGGAGGTAGAAGCCTAAAGTTCCAAAGTCATGTCAGAAGAGTAAAAGTGAGAAAGTTCCAACCTAGGCTGGGGAAAAAATAAAAGGGGACAGAAGGACAGTGTGAGTACTAAAACAATGATCTATTTAACATAGACTGTTATGCCAAAGTAAATACAACTTTACTATTTTCATTAGATCACTGATTAAGTAGCCATTACAATAGGAGACAATTGCCAAAGCTCAGGAAGAAAGGGTAGATGGAGAAGGACTACAAGTCAGGATCCTGTGAAGAACAGCCCTGGCAGAGCCTGCTCTGATTTTAGAAACAGTCTAATTTGTAATGTTGATCAAGGTATGAAATGAAGACCAAGTTGCAGTTCCTAATATAGATGGGTTTACTCCCTTCCAAAAAGCTCCAAATGTGGCAAATGCTCCAGTAGAATAAGTCTTGATATCCTAAGGAAGATTTTTGCCATGGTTGGAAAAGCAGAACCAAATAGAAAGGGGAAAGCCTTCTAAAGACAGTTTGGTTAGATACTGCCCAACCCTTTTTCTTACCTTCACAGGTAGCAAAAATAAGAAGTTATGTACCTACCATAACGTTCCATGTTAGTTGTCTTCTTCTCGCCTTCTTTCTTGCTGGATGGGTTCGGAGCCGATCCTCGGCTCCGACTCGGCCAATACTAAAAGCTCGAGAGCTAATTCCACCGGCTCGAGGCTCCCCTATATCCCACAATGCTAGGCGGTAACTACTCAGATCTCGTTTGGTAGCTATACCAAGCAATACTATTCTCCAAGAATGGAGTAACAATTTTCAGAGGAAGAAACACAAAAGAATTCCGGTCGGTCTGTCCAGGCTTGGGGGAAGGAGGGAGGGACGCAAGAAAGAAGGCGAGAAGAAGACAACTAACATGGAACGTTATGGTAGGTACATAACTTCTTAATGTTAAGTTGTCAATCTCGCCTTCATTCTTGCTGGATGGGACCGCGTCCCTAGCACCTTATCCCGGGTGGCCTATCGGAACGGACTCTTGAGAACAGTGGAACCAAAATTGGCACGGCTTCTGGAAACCATGTCCAATTTGTAATGTGAAATGAATGTATGAGGAGAAGCCCAGGTGGCTGCTGCACAAATTAAGTCTATTGGCAACCTGTCCTGAAAGGCTATGGATGTAGCTATTGCCCTAGTTGAATGAGCTCTAGGTCTTGAGGGTAATTTCTGATGTCTGGTCTCATAGATAAAAGTAATTGTAGAGGTGAGCCATCTAGATAGAGATACTTTAGTGACTGGAAGGCCCAATCTTCCTTCTGCATATGACAGAAACAATTGATCAGATTTCCTGAGTTGTTTAGTTCTGTCTAAGTAATATCTCAGTTGGCGATGAACATCCAAAAAATGCAGCTTTTGCTCTGACCTATTTGAATAGTTAGGGGAAAAAAACGGGGAGATCAATAACCTGGTTTAGGTTAATTTGAGAAGAAATTTTTGGTAAAAAGGATGGATTAGTCCGGAGAGATACCCTGTCTTAGTCCGGAGAGATACCCTGTCTTTGTGAAAAACTAAGTAAGGAGGGCGACTGCATAGAGCATGGAGTTCTGATACTCTTTTCGCTGAAGTTATAGCCAACAGAAAAAGTGTCTTCCAAGAAAGCAATTTCAGAGAACATGAATCCGCTGGTTCGAAGGGGGGAAGAATTAAAGATGCCAGAACCAAGTTTAAATCCCATTGAGGCGGAGGGTCTTTGATTGGAGGTTTGAGAAGAAATACACCTCTTAAGAAGGCTTTACAGAGTTTGTGAGCCATGATGCAGGATTCTGAGACACCAACATGAAAATTTGATATGGCAGCCAATTGAACTCTAATGGTTGATGCAGAAGATCCTAAATGAAAAAGTTCTGCTAAAAAGTCTAAAATAGACTGGATAGGTGCAGTAAAAGGATCAATGCTTTTCGACGATGCCCAAAGGGAAAAGCGTTTCCATTTACTAGTATAAATCTTCCTGGTAGAGGATTTATGAGAGGCTATCAAGATATCTCGAACCGAGCGAGATATTGATGGAAGCCTGGCTAAGGTAGGAATTGGAGAAACCACGCTGTGAGGTTTAGGGAAGACAGAGATTGGTGCAGCTGACCCGACTGATGGGTAATCAGATCTGGTACTGGGTCCAGATGCCAAGGCTGCTCCAAAAGGTAGCGATGAAGAAAGGGGAACCATATCTGTCGAGACCAGTAAGGGGCAATGAGGATCATAGTCACTTTCAAGGCGATGGCTTTCTGAATTAGTTGAGGTATCAGTGGAAAGGGGGGAAAGGCATACAAAAGTCCCCGGGGCCAATCGTGGACTAGAGAGTCTCTTGTGGGATGGCCTGGTAATGGGAAGAGCGTGAAGAAGTCTTGACACTTGCTGTTTTGGGGAGTAGCAAAAAGATCGCAGCAAGGATGGCCCCATCTTAGAAATACCTCTTCTAGAATTGATTTGTTTAGAGACCATTCGTGTGGCATGAGAATTGCTCTGCTCAACTTGTCTGCAATGACGTTGGATTTCCCGGGAATATGCGTTGCTATCAGAAAACACTGAGAAGAGATCGCCCATTGCCAAAGTCTGAGTGCTTCTCGACATAAAGGGTATGATCTGGTTCCGCCTTGTTTGTTGATGTACCACACCATGGACATGTTGTCCGTTTGAATTGCAATAGTCCCTTTGGGAAGAGAGTCGTGAAAGGCTTGCAACGCTAAAAGCACTGCTCTCATCTCTAAGACATTTATGTGCAAGTGGCACTCGAAGGGTTGCCACGTGCCCTGGACTGTCCTGCCCTGATAATGCCCCCCCCACCCGATCAGGGAGGCATCTGTTGTCAACGTGGCAACTGGAGGGGGGAGAGTGAAGGGTCTTCCTTGGAGAAGTTGAGGTGACGTGACCCACCAAGACAGTTGATTCTTGCATACTTGAGTTATCAAAATGCTGTGGGACATTGGGAGTCGTTGAAAGGACCATTGGGTAAAGAGCATCCATTGGAGGATCCTCATGTAAAAGCAAGCTAAGGGGAGAAGGGGAATAGCTGCTGCCATGAGTCCTAGTACCTTCAGTACCAGTCTGGCTTTGACTTTGACTAATTGCGATAGAAGGGATACTTGGTTCCGGATGTTTAAAACCCTCTGCTCTGTGAGTGTGGCTGAAAGGGTCTGTGTATCTAATTTGGTGCCTATGAAAGTAATAGACCGACAAGGCAGATTTTTCTGAATTTATTGAAATGCCTAGAGCTTGACAGGTTTGAATGGTGAAATCCCTGGATAGGAGAAGCTGATGCCTGGTGGTGGCAGTAAGGAGCCAATCATCCAGATATGGAAACACTTGGAATCCCTGGCACCTCAAGTGAGCCGTGACCACTGCCATGCATTTGGTGAACACCCGGGGGGGCTGTAGTGAGACCAAAGGGCAGGGCCCTGAATTGGTAGTGATTGGCTCCCAGCCTGAAGCGGAGATATCTCCTGGAGCGTCAGTTCATTTTGATGCGATAGATCTTCAGGATGCGTACTATCGAGCACATCCAATTGTCCTGACCCAAGAAGGGTAGGATGGACGGTAGCGTGACCATCCGGAATTTTGTTTTTTTGACAAACTTGTTTAAGTGGCTGAGATCCAGAATGGGTCTCCAGTCCCCTGTTTTTTTTGGTACCAAAAAGAATTTGGAGTAGATTCCGGATCCTTGCTGGTCTGCTGGGACTGATTGGATGACTCTTTTTGACAGCAGCTTTGACACTTCTAATGCTGCTTTTTCCCTTAGACCGGGTGGAACGTCTGGAAGGGATCTTTTTGGTTGGGTTGGAATATGAATAAAGGGAATTTTGTAACCCTCGGATATGATCGACTGTACCCATTTGTCTTGAGTTAGGGAAAGCCAGGCTTCTGGGTACAGCGATAATCTTCCCCCGACTGCCTCCGAAGGCGGACAGCTGGGCAGCCCCTCAGGGGTGCTGAAAGGGTTTGTCAGAGAACACCTCTCTGCTACCCTGGTTTTGCGGACCTCCTCTGCCTCTGGGGCGGCATCTATTATTATTCCCCCCTCTGCCTCTAGGGGGAAATCGGCCTTGTGCGTCAGATGCGACTCCCTGGGATTGTTTTCGGAACCACATCTTTCCTCCCCTCTGACCTTTGGGACAGGGTCTAGAAGGGGTGGAAAAACGGACTCCTACGGCAGAGAGAGTCTTACCTTCCACCTCGCACCTGGTCAATGTATCCTTCACCTGTGGACCAAACAAAGACGATCCATCAAAAGGGGAATTGGTGAAGGACGCCTTGAAAGGGTCCGCAAAGTTGCATAGCCGCATCCAGGCGTGCCTTCGTAAGGCAACTCCTGTGCCTGCGGATCTACTCGCTCCATCTGCTGCGTACGAGACTAGCCACATGGAGGAGTTCACGACTGAATTTAGGGTTGCCAACTGGGAGTTCATTGCATCTTTGAACCCCTCAGCTGTAGGATCCTTCATCAGTTCACCCATATCCTTGAGTAAATCTCTTTGGAGACAGGTGAAGTGGCATAAGTAGTTCAGGGACCGCATTGAAAAGGTCGCTGACGAGAACATCCGCTTGCCGTACCTGTCCATGGTCCTAGATTCTTTATTAGGAGGATGGACAGGAACCGAAGGATCAGCTAATTCCTTCTTTGTGGCTGCAGCCACCACCATGGCATCAACAGGGACACCTTTGGATAAAAACTGTTTGTCTGTGGGGGCAGTGATAAATTTGGATGGTCTCCTCGGGGTGGGTTCCACTGAGTCAGGAGCCGTCCAAGCCTTCCTTGCCACCACTTCCATAAGGGGGTCAAAGGGAGGGGACACCCAGGAGGTAGAAGGGTGAGAACCAAACGCCTCAAGATACACTGACTCATCCTCCGAAGGGTTAAGGGCTGGCCAATTCCCCCTCTGTTTGAGGATTTCAAGGATGTCTGCAAAGGAGACATCCTCAGAGGGGGAACGAGGGGACCCTTCGGATTCCTCTAAGTTAGTGTCAGAGGTGATAGACTCAGGGGAGTCAATGTGCTTCCTCTTGCACTGCCTCTTCCTAGGGGATCTCCTGCAAGGTCAGGAGAGACCTCGGAAGAGGAGGAAATTCCCAATGGGGAATCTTGAGGGGTTGGTTCTCTGCGGGTGTGAGACAAGGGGGTGAGTAGAAATCACCACAGGCACTGTAGATGGAGGGGCTGAGGGAACTGACTGTGGGGCAGAACCTGGTTCTAGCACGCTCCGCATGACCTCGAAGGCATCCCTGTCAGGCAAGGCCCGAGGCCCTCGCTCCGAAGAGACAAGGACCCCTCCCGGCACCGACAGAGACGGCTCGAGCCGATGTCGGAGCCGAACTCACCAGCCAAGCCCGAGAGGGAGAGCGGGGTCGGACAAGGGTCCGATGCCACTCGCTCCCTCGGAGCCGACGAGGGAAGTCCGGCGCCGAGATCCCTCCAAAGAGGAGATCGGATCCGACGACGGAGCCGAAATGGAAGGTATCGGATCTGACGCACCGATAGTCATGGCTCCAACAAGCCTTGGCTCCGAACTCGAAGGAGCCGGAGGAGGAATGTAACCTGGGACGGGAATAGCCAAGGACTGATGAGTCGGGCTATGGAGCATTTGGGCCAGTGCCTCGGACTTAAGAAGTCTACTCACCACCCTCTGCAAATCATGGTCTGACAACCTGGAAGACCGAGAGGAATGGGTTTTGTGACTCCGCTCCGAAAGCAGAAGGGAACCTGGCGCCGAGTGCACAGATCCGATGGATGGGGACCTGGACCTCTTTCTGTAAAATGGCTCCGATAATGGTATCGGAGCCGATGGGGACTTACTAGCTTCGGCTCCAGCTGGAGCCGAAGTAATGGTAAGAGGCTTAAGAACAGATCCGATGGAGGGGGATCTAGACCTCTTTTTAGACAGTGGCTCCGATGATGGTATCGGAGCCGATGAAGACTTATCAGCCTCGGCTCCAGCCGGAGCCGAGGTAACGGTTTGAGGCCTAAAAACATCGGCTCCGGCCGGAGCCGATGACTAAGCCTGCTTTGACTTCTCCACAGTCGACTCAAGAGCAGGAGTCAACTGTTTTGAAGTTTTCGAAGGCTTACCCGACCCAGACTGAGTCGGGGGGCCTTCAGGCTTTAACAAGCTCCTTAAGATGAGCTTGTTTTTGCGCTCCTGTAGGACTCGAGGGCTGAAACCATGGCAGACAGCACAAGAGTCCGGTAGGTGCACAGGTCCCAGGCAGTACACACAAGAAGTGTGACCGTCTGTCAGAGACATTTTCTGACAGCACGAGTCACACTTCTTAATGTCTAAGGACAAGGTCTCAGGCTTCAAGGAAGAGGGGCTATCTCAAACACACACACAGACACTCTACACTAAGAAATTAGAGATAGGTAACCAAAAACACAAGCACACAAGCCCCTACAACACTAACTGAAAAAGGGACTGGGGTGAGGGAAGGGCCGAAAGCCTAGAACAACAACAATAAGAGGGGTGGGAATCTAAAAAGAAGGGTCGATAGAACTAAAAACTAACACAAACAATAGCAATATATATAACTAAGAAAAGAAAGGGGAATTAGTACTACCTAAAAAGGTAAAAATTTACTTACGTGCCTGAGCCGGTAAGAAAAGCACCTCGTAGCTATAGCGGCAAACGAGATCTGAGTAGTTACCGCCTAGCATTGTGGGATATAGGGGAGCCTCGAGCCGGTGGAATTAGCTCTCGAGCTTTTAGTATTGGCCGAGTCGGAGCAGAGGATCGGCTCCGAACCCATCCAGCAAGAATGAAGGCGAGATTGACAACTTAACATTAGTTAGATTTCCTGAAATTTTTAGTTTTGTTCAGATTAAATTTTTTGAACATCCAGGCATTGAGCAATCCTTTCCTCTGTTTTAAGGATCAGAGCAGAAAAATGAAAGCTGTACAGACTAAGAGTAAATTCAGAGACACCTTTAGGCATAAAGGAGGGGGGATGGTTCTGAGACTCTCTTTGTGGAAGACTAATAAGGATGAATAGATATAATGATCTGTATACCCGCGGTGGTGGTGCTGTGGTAGCGTTGTCGCCTCACAGTTAGATTTGCCCGTTCGATTCACAGAGCATCTTCTGTGTGGCGACATGCGTGAATGGGTGTTCCTTCGTTGAAGGATGTGCGTCAGGCCCGGCAAGCCAGTACGTAATAATCTACTGCCAATCATTAGTGGACCGGAGTTCTGCTGTGGCGACCCCTAACCGGGAAAAGCCGAAAGAAGATAGAATGACCTGTATCTCTAGCAGATGTTAAAGACTGCCAAAAGGACAGTCTTCAAGGTTAAAAACTTCAGACAAGAGTTGGCTGCAAGTTCAGAGAGGTAGCACTAACTTTTACAAAACTAAATTAAAATTCCATGAAAAAAACACTTTTTTTTTCTTGGTGGTCTGATATGGAAAACCCCTTTAAGAAATGCCAAACTTGGAACAAATACAAATTATGGGGATCCACAGGCATATGTGTTGACAGGATAAATAGTTAAGTGTCAAAATGGATTTTATAGAGTAGAATTATTTCAGACATTATTTCTAAGTGAGCTAGGTCAGAAAATATACTTGAATTGCATGATAAAATTATTTCTGAGCAAGTTACTCCAGAAAGAAGCTGTGTGATGCATGTTTAAAATAAGAAATAACAGCTCTATTTTATTGTGGACAAAGGGATATTAGAGAACATTGTCTGTTTATAACTGCTTCTTCTAGGCAAGCAGTCTGCCATTATATTTTGCCCTTGCTCTTACTACAAGTACTCTAATGAATGCAGTGCTGTTTGGGTAAATAGAAAAGTATTGTTCATGAGAAACTTGCTCAGAATACGAGAACATATTAAAATGTAACAGTCTAAGCCATCACTAGCTTATTGCATGTCATCAGTTTAAGAATATGAATTATGCTTGGAAAGAATATTCCAGAACGTGCCACTAAGCAGGCCAGTTCTTTGTTTGAAGTGTATAAATTAATACTTGTAGTCTGCCACTTCAGATTTACATTCTGTGTAATCCCAGTAGTGGTCAATGCTATTCTGGAAAATAAAAACTTCTTGCCACAACATGAGTGTCTCAGTGGGGTCGAATGGAGAGATGAAAAGCCAGCAAGTAAAGGAGAGTAGTAGTGCTGAAACTGAATTCATCCTCAAGTCTTGGTGAGTACCTTCAAAAGGTGGACCCTGTTTTCACAAACTCTCACCATGCGACACGGATGTATAGACTGTAGTTATATAGCATATATCACGGACAGGAAAAGGTCAAAAACTAAAAAAGACAGCTGGGTGCACAAAAACAAAGAAAAAAGTGCCTAATCCTGGTACGTGGACTGGTGCCAGGACTGGAAAAGATAACAGCGTTGAAGCCTCAAAATACGGAAACATTCCTACAATGCGGCCAGGCCCAGGGGGAGGATGCCCCCACCTCTGTTGCAGAAGGAAGTAGCAGTCCACAAAAATTACAAAAACTGATAGGCCAAAGAAGAGCCATCAAGACAACAAAGTGGACTATTGAGGATAAGAAAGAAATTATGTATTGTTACTATTATGCAAAAAGACCAGAATTTCCAGACAAGACATACAAAATGATTGAGAGAGAAATTAGAGGAAAGAAAATAAGAAGTTATGTACTCACCATAACGTTCCATCTGAGTAGGTAAACTTCATTTGTCTGCAACCTTTGGGAATTGGATCCGACCTCGGATCCGAGCCGGCAATCTTTCATAGCTTAGATCCGAGCTCCTAGCTCCTCCCCTTCACCCATAATCCCCTGCCAACCCTGACTGACCTCAGATCAAGTTTGCCCATAATCAATAAGGCTGAGAAAGGAAACTAACTACCTTCCTTAAAGGGCAGAGTAAAAACCTCTGGCCAAATAACATCCGAAGGTCAGGGGGAAAGAGGGTGGGACGGTTGCAGACAAATGAAGTTTACCTACTCAGATGGAACGTTATGGTGAGCACATAACTTCTTAATCTGAAGTAGTTAACTTCATTTGTCAGCAACTTTTGGGACAGAGTCCCCAGCTACCTGGACCTTGGGCGGCCTTCATGGAAGGATGTTCCGGAGCACTGCAGAGCCAAAGGATGCTCTCCCTCTAGAGATAATATCCAATTTATAATGGTTGATGAAGGTATGAGGTGAAGCCCAAGTGGCTGCTGAACAAATATCATCCAGGGATACTCTAGACCAAAAGGCAGCAGAAGTAGATATGGACCGAGTAGAGTGGGCATGGACTCCATGAGGTGCGGGCCTACCAGAACTTTCATAAGCCAAAAGGATGCACTGCGAAATCCACCTCGACAAGGTGACCTTCGACACAGATTTACCAAAGTTAAATTTGGCAAAGGAGACAAACAACTGGTCGGATTGTCTATGACCAGCCGTTCTATGAATGTAAAAATGTAGCTGTCTATGCACATCTGAAGAATGTAGTTTGTATTCTCCTTTGTTCAGGAAAGAAAACTGGCAGATTAATGGATTGGTTAATATTTGCCTCGGAAGCAATCTTAGGAAGGAATGAGGGATTGGTCCTGAGGTAAACTCTATCCTTGTGGAAGGTCAAGTAAGGAGGTTTTACACAGGCTTGAAGTTCAGAAACCCTCCTAGCTGAAGTAATAGCGACGAGAAAGGCTGTTTTCCATGAAAAATGTTTGAGATCAGCTGAAGCTGCAGGTTCAAAGGGGGGAGCTGTCAAGGTCTGAAGTACTAAAGTCAAATCCCAGGGAGGCACTACTTCCTTTATTGGAGGTCTGAGTAGGAAGGTGCCCTTCAGAAAGGTCTTACATAACTTCGTGGTGATCAATGGACCCAGTTCATGTCCCACGTGGTAATGAGAGATAGCTACTGGTTGAACTTTGACTGTGGAACAGCTAGCCCCCTGATGAAAAAGCCCTGAAAGGAAATCCAAAACGGTGGGTAACGGAGCTGTGAAAGGGTCCAGGTTCTGACGCTCCGCCCAAATAGCGAAACGTCTCCATTTACTACTATAGACTTTCCTAGTAGAAGGCTTGTGTGCTGCTACTAGGATAGCTTTAACTGGGGAGGAGATACCGGGAGTCCTAGCTACGAGTGGAACTGGAGCAACCAAGCCATAAGCTTGAGATTGTCCAGGTTCGGGACTGGAAGGCCTAGGGGGTGGGAAATCAGATCCGGGAGGGGATCTAGAATCCAAGGCGGATTCACCAGATGAGACCAGAGGTAAGGGAACCAAGCTTGATGAGGCCAGAATGGGGAAATGAGGATCATTTTGCTCCCCAACCGACTGGCTTTCTGTAGAAGCTTCAGCATCAGAGGTAGAGGGGGGTAAGCATAGAGTAGACCGGGAGGCCAAGCATGCACCAGAGCGTCTCTCGGGGATTCCCCGGCGGGGGGAATTAGAGCAAAGTAGCTGTTGCATTTCGTATTTGAAGGAGAGGCGAACAGATCGCAACAGGGTCATCCCCATACAGCAAATATCCGCTTTGCTACCTGGGGATTGAGAGACCACTCGTAAGGAGACAGTATGGTGCGACTGAGTGTCCGCCAGGATGTTGGACCATCCCGGAATGTGTGTTGCAATAAGAAAGCGGTTGGTGGAGATCGCCATTCCCGCACTCTCATAGCTTCTCGACAGAGTGGGTAGGGACCTGGTTCCCCCCTTGTTTGTTGATGTACCAGACCACAGACATGTTATCTGACTGAACTGCAACTGTTCCTGTAGGAAGAAGGCTCTGAAGTGCTTGCAACAACAACAGCACTGCCCTCATCTCTAGAGCATTTATATGCAATGAGGTCTCTGTATCATTCCACGTGCCTTGGACTGTCCTGCCCGCAGAATGCCCCCACTACCCGAGGCAAGAGGCGTCCGTGGTCACCGTGGTGAGTGGAGGGGCCATGGAGAAAGGGCGTCCCACTTGGAGGTCCGGTGATTGCAACCACCATGCGAGAGCCCTTTTGCAAACCTTGCTGAGGGGAATGGGGTGACAGAGGGTATCGACAGAAGGACCATTGGACTTGGAGAGTCCACTGCAAAACCCTCATGTTCAGGCGAGCCATGGGGAGCAGGGTAATTTCGGCCGCCATGGAGCCCAGCGCCCTCAGGACCAATCCCGCCGGGGGAGCCGATGATAGTAAAATGGCCCACACATGTAGCCTCAGGGTGTGAAGTCGCTCGGTGGTTAAGAAGGCTAGTAAGTTGTTGGTGTCTAATCTGGCCCTGATAAAGTCCATCACCTGAGTCGTGTTGAGAAAGGATTTGTCCATGTTGACGGTGATCCCCAGCCGAGGAGCATGGTGGAGAAAGTAATTCCTGGCTGAGCAGAGTAGATGCCTTGTTGGGGCGGTCAGGAGCCAGTCGTCTAGGTATGGAAACACCTGCATTCCCTGGAGCCTCAGGTGGGCCGCTATCACTGCTAATACCTTGGTGAACACCCTGGGGGCTGAGGTGAGACCGAAGGGAAGGACCCTGAACTGATAATGACTGGCTCCTACCCAGAAGCGGAGAAACCTCCTGGATCGTTTGTCCATCAAAATGTGGTAATACGCATCCTTGAGGTCTATCGAGCACATCCAGTCGCTGTCCCGCAACAGGGGGAGAATGGATTGAAGAGTGACCATCCGGAACTTCTCTTTGGTTACTGACAGGTTCAGGAGGGAGAGATCGAGGATTGGCCTTAGGTCCCCCGTCTTTTTTGGCACCAAAAAGAACCTGGAGTAGTAACCCAATCCGAACTGGTCTGGGGGGACGTGTTGGATGGCTCTTTTTCCTAAGAGCTGTTGAATTTCCGCAGCTGCAGCCTCCCTCTGATCGGGTGGGACATTGGGGAGGCATTTGCGTTGGTGAGGGATGTGAGAAAGGGGAATTTGGTATCCTCTGGATATGATGCGAAGCACCCAGCGGTCTGTTGTGATGGACTCCCAAGCTGCCAGGTGCCTCGAAAAACGTCCCCCGACTGCCTCCAGAGAGGAGCAGTCGGGCAACCCCTCAGGGTAGCTGGGTGGGCCAGTCAGAGAAAGCTTCTCTGGACCCACCATTCCTTGGGCCCCCTCTGCCTCTAGGGCAGCGTCCACCCTGTCCTCCTCTGTCACGGAAGGACTGGGGATCTGGAGAGGACTGGGATTGTTGCGACTTCCGGAACCACATTATCTTCTGTCCCTTTTGGTTCTTGGAGAAGGACCTCTGGGGAGCAGAGAAGCGGACTCCGACGGCAGACAACGTCTTCCCGTCCTTTTCGTTCTGGATCAGAGTCTTGCGAACAGTCTTGCCAAACAGGGCAGAACCATCGAAAGGGGCATTCGCAAATGACGCCTTGAAGGGTTCCGCGAAATCGCAATGCCGGGAGCCAGGCCTGACGTCGCAGGACGAGGCCTGCTCCGCTGGCTCTAGCGGCTCCCTCTGTGGCGTGGGACAACAGACGCATAGAGGTGTTACATATGGGCCTGAGAGTGGCCATCCGAGTGGAGTACAACAGTTTGTCCTCCACCGACATGGACTCCGGGGGCGACGCAGCATACTCTTTGATAAGGTCCCGCTGCAGTCGAATAACGTGTGCCAAGTAGTTCAGAGACCTCACCGAGAAGGTCGCTGAACTAAAGGCCCACTTCCCTAAACGGTCCATCAAACGGGACTCCATGCTCTGTGGATGGACCGAGGGACTCTCCTGAGCTAATTCCCTCTTGGTGGCCGCCGCCACCAACATGGCATCTACGGGGGGACCCTTGCTCCAATGGGACCTCTCGGAGGGCGGACTAAGGATCTTGTCCGGGCGTTTGGGGACTGGCTCCACAGTGTCCGGCTCCTTCCACGCCCTAGTGGTAACAAGGTCCACTAAGGGGGTAGGGCGGAGGGGACACCAAAGAGGTAGATGGGCCTGCTTCTAATGCATTCAGGAAGATGGATTCATCCGAGGAAGCCTTGGGGGCAGACCACCCCCCTCTTATCCTGAGCATTTCCATGATGTCTCCGAAGGAGACATCCTCGGGGGGTGACCTAAAGGAGCCTTCCCCTTCATCCAAATCCATGTCATCAATCAAGGACTCGGGGGAGTCCACGAGCCTCCTCTTGCACTTTCGCTTGTGAGGGAAGTCCTCGGGGGGGGGGGGGCTGTCCAAGGACGTCTCACCAGCCACGTCCTGTTCAAAGGGAACGACCTGGGACATCAAAGCAGGCTGTCCCTGGGGCCAGGTGATGGAAGCCGGACCCAACAGAGAGGGAGTGCGGGGTGGAGCCGTAGCAAGGACCGGGGGGCCTGGAAGCACTCGACAGTGCCCTCTCCACCACATCGAAAGCCGAAGGAGAGCCGCTCTCTTGGGATCCGTGAGCAGACCATCCCTCGGATCCGATGGATGGAGTGGGGTCACCGCCAAAGCCATCGGATCCGATGGACCAGTGTGCTCCGACCTAGACAGAGCCTACGACACACTGATTCCCTCGGATCCGACACTCAACCCACTGCTCCGAAAGCTCGGATCCGACAAAAACGGACCCGACAGGCTCGAGGGAAGAGTCTGCGCCGAAGTACCCGAAACTGTTGGCACCGACCCACCTCCGGCTCCAAGGCTGCTCGGCTCCGAACCCGGGAAGCGGGTCGGAGAAGAAGCTATCGGGGCAAAGAAAGGTGTCGAGCTCCCCCCCGGAGGGGGGGGGGGAGGCAGGAGCACTCCCATCTGCAGTTGGGCCTGGAGAAACCTTTGCATCATCCGGTCCAAATCTGCGTCGGAAAGGCTGCGAGTTGATCTCGACGAGGCCACCAAGGCTGGCCGGGAATGCCGCCTCGATGACCTCGACGGAGATCGGGTCTCCTCCTCCTCGGGGCCCAGTGAGAAGCACGGAGACCGGATCCGAGAAGGTGAAGACCGCTTAGCCGGGGGGGCCGATGCGGAGGCCTCGGCCCGCCGCTTGTGGTGCTTCTCCCTCCTTTTTTTCTTTCCTGGCCTCCCTCTCCTCCGGAGCTGCAGCAGGAGTTTGTGTCCTGACCAGAGAGAGAGGCAGGAGTGGCCACCGCCCAAGCCAGGGAGGAGGCCACAGAAGCACCGGAGGCAGAGGCTGAATCCGGGGGCAAAAGTCCCGCTAGGATCAGCTTTGACCTCCGGTCCTTCAGTGCCCTAGGGTTGAACGCCACGCAGATGGAACACCCAGAGGAAAGGTGTTAAACCCCAAGGCACCACACACACCGAGTGTGGCCATCCGCTGGGGAGAGCTTATGGCCACACACAGTGCACTTGGAAAAGATGGGTTTTGGGGCCTCAGACATTTTAAAGAAAGATCCACTCGTTAGGCCCCAAACGCACACCACACAGAATGCTACGACCAGCGAAGGGGAGGGAGGGTAAGTTTAACTAAAAAAGGAGGTATAAACTAGGATAGTTTTAGTCAAAAAAGGGAACCTGACCACACAACACTCACTCGACACTTAAGGGGATAATAAAAATTGAAAATCTCTCACAAAAACCCTACGACACCAGGAGCTCAAAAACCTAGCTGCTGACAAGAAGCGCGGCAAACTAGATCTGAGGTCAGTGAGGGTTGGCAGGGGATTATGGGTGAAGGGGAGGAGCTAGGAGCTCAGATCTAAGCTATGAAAGATTGCTGGCTCGGATCCAAGGTCAGATCCGATTCCCAAAGGTTGCTGACAAATGAAGTTAACTACTTCAGATCTACTTCCTTAAGAAAAACTGTCATACTTCAAATGATAACTTGTGTTCATCAATATAACAGATTTTTGAGAAATAGTATACAGATAAAGACATTTTGACCTGTTTGGAAAAAGAAGCATCTGAAGAAGTGCGAAAATATAAACGACAAAATCAAGAGAGATTTAAAAAAAGTTTAAAAAAAGAAATGTGTATGGGAAAGAAAGAGATTTGATATGGTACAATATTTATGCAAAGGAGAAAGCCAAATCAACCAATGTAAAGAAGGCAGCCCCAAAAATATTTGAAGAGAAATACAGGCAAAGGCATCCGGATATGGAAAATTTCACAATAAAAAAAAATATCAAAGATGGAACGTAGAAAAGATCAGTACAGCAGAAGTTAAAAAAATAGAAATTGAAGTTATGAAATGTCTGTGAAGTGAAGAATTTGATGTAGAAGGTCTAACAGGTTACATCACAGCAGGATGGAGTGAGTCTCCAAAGCAGGAAGAAACAGGAATATCAGGAAAAGTACAGTTGTGAACACTTACCATAAATGTAGATGTTCGAGTGTATTCACTATTGTAGTCATTACATTTGGGTTATCTACTTGCAGGTTGCCCTCAGTCGGCCTGATTAACAAAGTCTTGGGTCCTGCGTCGGTTGCTGTCGTCAGGGGGTACATGCAGCCGACGCCATTACATCAGTTTTTCTTGCCCCAGATGTCAGGGGCCACCCTAATGGGAAGCAATTAAACATAAAAGCACAAAGATATACCTCCAACAAAAAAGCAAATACACCAAAAAGGCTTTTAAGCATAGTAAAGGAAAGTAGAGGTATAGCCAAAAGAAACTGGGGGGCTGGAGGGAGGAGGAAAGTAGAGGTATAGCCAAAAGAAACTGGGGGGCTGGAAGGAGGGTAACCAAGACTGCAACAGTGAATACACTCGAACATCTACATTTATGGTAAGTGTACACAACTGTACTATGTTCGTTGTGTTTCACTGTTGCAGTCATTACATTTGGATAGATTCCCAATGCTATGGTTGGGAGGAGGAATTTAGATAGCATTAGGGCCAGCTATAAGGCCCTGCAAGACTGCAGTGGCAAAGCCAGCTCTGGATTTAGAGAAAATTGGCAAATGATAATGCTTGGTGAAAGTATGTACAGAACTCCAGGTAGCAGCTTCTAGGATGTCCCTGGTAGGGAAGCCTTTGAGAAAGGTTGTAGAGGTAGATGCAGCCCTGGTGGAGTGATGTCTGATCCCCTGGGGGATAGGATTTCCATGGTGCTTATAGCAGAAATGAATGCAATGGCTTATCCATTTAGAAATGGTTTGCTTTGAAATAGCCTTCCCCCTGCCCCTGCAGTAAATGCCTCCAGCAGTTGTTCAGATTTCCTTTGAGGTTTAGTCCTGTCCAAGTAGAATCTATGTGCACATCTAAGGAATGCAGTATCCATTCCCCTTTATTCTGTGGATTGGGAAAGAAGGTTGGCAAATGAATGGACTGATTAGGAGCCACACTGGATACCCACCTTGGGCATGAAGGATGGATTGGTTCTGAGGGACATCTTGTCCGCATGAAAGATGATGAAAGGCTCCACTGCCATAAGGGCCTGTAATTTAGATACCCTTCAAGCTGAAGTGATTGCTAAAAGGAAAGCTGTTTTCCAAGAAAGAAATTTTAAGCCTGCAGTAGCAGCTGGCTCGAAAGGAGGTAGAGCGAGTTTCTCCAAGACAAAGTTAAGGTCCCAGGCTGGGGTTGGAGCTCTCCTGGGTGGTCTCAAATTTTTGGCCCCTCTGAGGAACTGCTTGAGCAGTGGATGAGAGAAGAGGGGAGGTTCTTCTGTGTTATAATGAGCTGAAATGGCTGAGGCATGGATTTTAATGGAGGAAAAAGACAGGCCCTTCTGAAGCATCTCAGTTAAGTACTGTAAAATCTGAAGTAAATTGGGCACGGCTGTGCTCATCCCTTGAGATTAGTCCCAGGCACAGAATCCTATCCATTTTCAGCATAAGATTTTCTAAAACTAGGCCCCCTTGCCTCTAAAATGATATCAATCACAGGTTTACTGAGGGATGGTAAAATTAGCCAGGCTGCAAGGTTCAGTGTTGGAAGCGGAGGGTGCAGAATCTGTTTCTCCTGCTGAGACAGCAGGAAAGAAGTCTGAGGCAGGTGCCATGGAGATAACCATGACTCACTGCGCAGGAGGGGGTACCAGTGTTGGCGCGGCCAGTCTGGAGCAATCAAAATCATCCTTGGTTTGTCCTGTTTGATTTTTAGTAGTACTTTGGAGAGCAGAGGCGGGGGGGGGGCATAGACTGATGGGTTTTCCAGCTGAAGGACAGAGCATCCACTTTCCAGGCTTGTTTGTGGGGAGTCCTTGTGCAACATTTGTCCAATTGGTAGTTCTGGGGAGAGGCAAACAGGTCTATATCTGGGCTCCCCCACTTGCTTGTCAACATGTTGAAAATCCTTGGTTCCAGTTTCCACTCGTGTGGGTCCATGCGGTTTCTGCTTAGTCCGTCTGCCAGTGCATTTAATTTTCCTGGCAGGAATTGAGCTTGTAGGTGCACTTGGTGGCTCAAGGCTGTGTCCCACAGTGCCATGGCTAGTCTGCAGAGGGGATAAGAATGTATACCCCCCTGCTTGTTTATGTACCACACAACAGTGGTGCTGTCCGTCTTTACCATTAGTTGTCTTGGAAGAATGTGGTCCTTGAAGGCTGTCAGAGCATTCTGTACAGCTAACATTTCTTTTTGATTGATATGCAGGTGCATTTGACTTGGGTTCCATTTGCCCTGATTGTACTTCCCTGCCAAGTGAGCCCCCCATGCACAGTCTCATGTATCTGTTGTTAGGGTTTGGGTGGCAGGGGGTGGCGTGAAAGGTAGTCCCTTGTTTTGGTGGCAGACCTCTGCCCACCAAAGGAACTCTAGGTGTAGGCAAAGTATGATAGGAATCATTGTTTCCTAGGTCTTGAGAATGTTAACACCATAGGCTTTTTAGATACCACTGTAGTTTCTTCATATACAGTCTTGCATATGGAATTAGAAGAATGCAGGAGGCCATGAACCCCAAGGTTTGCAGTATTTGTCTTGCAGATAGCAGGGTTTTTGTGGCCACTTGTTTGAAGTAGGTAGTCAAATGAATTTGCTTTTCTGGCACGAGGTAAGCCATCTGGAAAGTTGTATTCAAGCTTGCTCCCAGGAATATAATTTGTTGACAGGGCACCAGGTGTGATTTTGTTTCGTTTATGGTGTACCCCAGACAAGTTAGAACCATTTTTACAAACGCCAGATGATTCAAAAGTATGTCCTGGCTTTCTGCCTGAATTAGACAATTGTCCAGGTATGGGTATATTTGAATATTTCTTTGCCTGCAAAATGCAATAACTGGAGCTAGGCACTTCGTGAATACCCTGGGCACAGTAAATAAGCCAAAAGGCAGTGCAGAGAACTGATAGTGCATGTAGCCTGCTTTGAAGCGTAGGTATATTCTGTGAGGATTCCCTGATTGGGATGTGCAGGTATGCTTCTTTTAAATCTAGTGTTGCTAACCAGGCATCTTTGCCTAGCGTAGGAAGCAATTGAAGAGTCAGCATTTTGAATTCTGTAATCTCCAAAAAGGTGTTTAGAGTAGACAGGCCCAGGATAGGATGCCATGAATTGTCTTTTCTGGGTACAAGGAAAAGTCTCGAGTAGAAACCCTGTCCCTTTTCCTCTTCTGGTACCAGTTGAATAGCCCCCATGCTTAAGAAAGTACTTGTTTTTGGGCCTCTGCCCACTGATTTAGGAGTAGATCTGGCCACCCACTTGGTGTTGGCAATGTGTGGAAGTGAAATCTGTATCCCTGGGATACTATATATAAAACCCATTTGTCTGGGGTAATGAGTTCCCAATTCTTTGCATGAAGAGCAATCCTTCCCCCCAAAGGGGCAGTCAGGTGATAAGTGCTTGGAAATTTTAAAAGGAAGTAATTGAGACAGTTTACCATAGGGAGGAGTCTTCTTATTCCCAGACTTTGAAGTGGAGGCCCCCACTGCTCAGTTTTGTGAGTTCCCTGAGACTGAAACCTGGGGTTTTGCTGTGTTTGGATTTGGCTTGAGAAGACCTGGAAGGGGCTGGAAAGGACCAATTCTTAGAGGGCCAGTGCCTACTAAATCTAGGAGGCTGAACTTGTAAAAAATCTTTAACAGTTTGCAAAGATTTAGCTTCATCTTCCATCTTTTTAAGAACTTCCTCAGCCTTGTTGCCAAACAGACGGTCCTGATTTAAAGGAGCATCCAACAATTTAGCTTTAACATGATCAGGCAAAGATTGCTCCTTAAGCCAAGCATGCCTTCTGAGCACAAACCCAGTAACAGCAGCCCTGCAAGAGGCCTCTAATGAATCAAAACCACATTGCAAAGTATGTTTTCCAACTTGTTCTGCAGAACGCATTGAATCCTGTAATTCATTTTTCACACAGTCAGGAATCAACATCATTTTCTGTTTAAGCAGTCCAATAACATGCTGCTGATATTTTAACATATGAAACTGGCAGTTTAAAGCCCTAATGGCCAAGGCTGCAGAAGTGTAAACCTTCTTACCCCATCTATCCAGCTCCCTGGATTCTCTATCAGAAGGAGTAGGATTTTTAGCAGTAGAAGGCTTAATGCCCTTGGGCCCGTGTGAAATAGTCTCTGGACCTGCAACAGGATTTTTGAAAAGGAACTTGTAGGACTCAGGGACCCTGTAGTATCTGTCAGGTTTTTTGGGAGCAGGAGGCAGGGAATCAGGGGCCAAACTAGATTCCGAGAAAGCATCAACAATGTCTAGTACACGAGGAATAGCTAAAGGCCTATGCTGAAGTAGGAGAAGGAAATCCCCATGCCTCTTTTTTGAATCAGAAAAGTCCTGGCTTTCCCCAGTGGAAATGCTCCCTTAGAGTATGTAAGGTTTCCCCAAAAGAAAAATCCTCAGGAGGGGAAGCAGAGGGAAGAGAGTCCTCTGCATCACAATCCTCATAAGTAGTTAAGGGCAAATCCAGATCAGAAGACTCAGAAAAAACAGAATCCTGATAAGAAGATTCATAATCAACCTCAGTCCTAAGCCTCTTAGAGGGGGGAGTTGGCTACCCCTGATTAGAGTTATTAGATCTTCAGCCATTCTTATCATTTGTTTTTAGGCACAGAGGCTTGAGCATGTGGCCTGGGCGTCGTTTTTTTAGACATGGATCGAGATTTAGGCCTAAGTAATGAAGGAGGCGTCGATTTAATATGCAAGTTCATAGGCCTGAATACACCCTCAGAAGCTGGTGCCTGCACAGCGGCTCCGGACCCATCCAAGGCAGAGACATCCACGGGTTCCATAGTTGAAGCATCTTGTGGCATACCGGACTACAAATGGGTCTCAGTAGAGGCCTGCGAATCAGAAGTAGCAGGTATCAGGGGCTGCGAAAGCGCCTGAGTACCGGCGAAATGGCGAATGGCTTAGGAAAAGCGTCATCGGCAGTTTTGGACCTTGGCGGCCTGTCTCTGTCTAACTTTGCGTTTTTTCAGAATCCCGGTAGTCGGATGGCTAACTGACGACATTTCTGGATAATTAAACAGAGAACCAAAATATTTAGAGGCGAAAATATACCGACGACGGATAGTGCACTGATTAAATAAAGCACAAAACCGACAGCAAGGTACGTCGTGGTCAGGGCCTAGGCAAGGAATACAGTACGAATGAAAATCTTTATGAGGTATTTGCTTTCCACAAGTAATGCAATTATTAACTTTTACTGACATCGGTAAGGAGCAAGAAAAAGTTTCCCCAATGGGGTACTTAGCTTTAGTTGAAGACTTCGGTTCTGAAACTCGAAAACGAAAATTTCAGGAGTCGGCCAACTGGCACTTGCGAAATGCTTCTTCTTCGGGCACCGCACTGCAAGAAAGACTGATGTAATGGCGTCGGCTGCATGTTTTACACCCCTGCCGACCTGACGTCATGGAAGAAGGGACAGCAACCGACGCAGGACCCAAGACTTTGTTAATCAGGCCGACTGAGGGCAACCTGCAAGCAGATAACCCAAATGTAATGACTGCAACAGTGAAACACGAAGATCATCATCTGAAGAAATATGGACATGGGAAAGAGAGATTTAATATGGTGTAATATTTATACAAAGGAGAAAGCAAAGCTAACCAATACAAAAAGAGCAGCACCAATGATATTTGGAGAAAAATACAGACAAAGGAATCTGGACATGGAAAAAATGGTACAATGCAAAAAAAAAAAAAAAAAAAAAAGAAGACAAAGAGGAAAAGTAGAAAAGGAGATTAGTAATGGAGAAATTCAAGAAACAGAAACTGAGGTTATGGAGTACCTGCAAAGTGAAGGATTTTGTGTAGAAAATCTAATTCAGAAAGCACCACAACAGGATAGAGTAATGGATATCCAAATTAAGGGGAACCAGCGGAACAGGAAGCAATTAGTCAGGTGCCATCAGAAGATAATTTGGAGCCTTCCACAGGAAACCAGTATAAATGTTCACTTGAAGCTAGACAGCAAGGGAAGGAAAAGGAAACTGTGGTAACTGATGCAGTCAATGTTGAGAAGTAATAGGCCAGTGAGTTCCCATATGATAGAGAGCAATGGACGGCACAGGATGAAATTGATGAGACTATCACAGGAAGATTATATAGAACTTTCTATAGAATGCCCACAGAAACTGGAAAACAAGGAATGTGCCCTCAGTTTAGAAGAAAATGAGCTGGGAAGAATTGCTTGATTTAATAGACATGGACAGATATATCAAGATCAATGAAAGAAATAGTCTGCATAAGGTTAATAAAAACCCCAAAAGTCAGAAGTCTGATAAAACAAATGAACACAGTAATTAGGTCTATTCATAGAGAGCCATGTGATATAACAGAAGTGAACAGGATATATTACTGTGCAGCTAAATTAATAACTGATAAAGTTCTACCACAAGAACACTGGGTAGTGAGGGAAAGGAAGGGGAGAAATCAAATACAATTATGGAAATATCGACCAGAGAACATTATAAAGCAATTAAGACAAGAAGTGTCACAGTTAGAAGACTATAAAAGAGGGAATAGATTGACAAAAATACTACGAAAGATAGATGTGATAAAAGCAATGCACAGTACTAGAACAGACCAGGATCTATCATGTGCGATTGCAAATAAACTAAACATTTCAGCACAGGCGGAAAAACTTAGAAGATACTAAGATAAATAAAGGAAAAGTGCAAAATAAGCAATTTATTGATGACCCAAAAAGGTTTTACAGAGAACTGGGAAATAAGGTAAAAGGAATTGAAAGACCGCCAAAAAAGAAGAAATAGATACATTCTGGAGAATTATCTATGAAGATCCTGTGGAACATAAAGATGCTAAATGGACAGAAAAAGTAAAAAGTAAAAGAAAGAATAAGAAGTTTAAAGGTACAGGATATGAAATGGGATGAAGTAACAGCTAGAGAGATTGAAATAAAGATAAGACAAGCCTCTAATTGGAAACCTCAGGCCCAGATGCAGTACCTAACCTCTGGTTAAAATTATTAACATCTTTGCACTAAGATTTAGCCATGAGTAAGAACTATTTATATGTGAGCCTAGAACAGACGCCAACTTGGCTAACAGCAAGAAAAACAATGCTCCTACTTAAGAGTGAACCTGCAAGCTACCCTAAAAATTATAGGCCAATAACTTGTCTTCCAAAGATGTATAAACTATACACGGGAATTGATGCAAACATAATTTATAGTCATTTAGAAGAAAACTCAATCATGGTAGTAGAACAAAAGGGGCAATAAAAGAAAGTCATATGGAACAAAGGATACTTTGTTGTTAAATAAAGTCATAGTGGAGAAAGTACAGTTTTGTACCTACCATAGATGTAGATGTTCGAGTGTAAACACTGCTGCAGTCATTACACTTGGGTTATCCTGCAGTCAGGCGGTTCCCCAGTCGGCCTGAGTTCCAAAGTCTTGGTCCAGCGTCAGTTGCTGTCACCTCCTCCCTGACGTCAGTGCGACGGGTATACAAGATGCAGCCGACGCCATTTTCTTCAGTTTTTCTTGCCCCAGATGTCAGGTGCCCCCAAATAGGTAGGCAATTCAAATTGCTAGTAAAAAATACAAAAGAAAAGCAAACTACCATTTTTAGTTACCAGCAAATACTCCCCATAGGTAATAAAGGGTAGATGACCTAGGTAAGTACCAGAAAAAGTAAGAGGGGGAAGGAGGGAGGGTAACCTGGACTGCAGCAGTGTTTACACTCGAACATCTACATTTATGGTAGGTACAAAACTGTACTATGTTCGTGTTACACTGCTGCAGTCATTACTCTTGGGTGGAATCCCAAAGCCAAGGTAGGGAGGCTGGATCTATAAGGCATTAGGGGTGGCTATAAGGCCCTGCAGTACAGCAGTGGCGGAGCCAGCTCTGGATTTGGAGTACAAAGGCAAATGGTAATGGTTTGGTGAAGGTATGCACAGAACTCCATGTTGCTGCTTCCAAAATATCCTTGGTAGGTACTCCTCTGAGGTAGGCAGTTGAAGTGGCTGTTGCCCTGGTGGAGTGAGATCTAATGCTGCTAAGTACAGGTTCCCCATGGTGGGTATAGCAGAAACATATACAGTGTCCTATCCATTTTGAAATAGTCTGCTTTGAAATGGCTTTTCCCTGTGCTCCTGCAGTGTATGCTACCAATAATTGCTCAGATTTTCTGAAAGCTTTGGTTTTGTCCAAGTAGAAGCGAAACTGTCTGTGAATGTCCAAAGAATGTAGTAGTCTCTCCCCTTTGTTCTGTGGTTTTGGATAAAAAGTTGGCAAGTGAATAGTTTGGTTTAGAGCCACACTTGATACCACCTTTGGCATAAACGTAGGGTTGGTTCTTAACGACACCCTGTCCTGGTGGAAGATGAGGAAAGGTTCCACTGCCATTAGTGCCTGTAATTCTGAAACTCTTCGTGCTGATGTTATTGCCAGTAGCACAGCAGTTTTCCAAGAGATGCATTTTAATTCTGCTGTGTTAGCTGGCTCAAAAGGAGGTAAAATTAATTTTTCCAAAACAAAGTCGAGGTCCCAAGTTGGTGTAGGTGCTCTATGGGGCGGGTCTTATGTTTTTAGCCCCTCTGAGGTACTGTTTGGGCAAAGGATTAGAAAACACTGGTGGATCCGTGCTGTAATGAGCAGAAATAGCTGAGGCGTGGATCTTGATGGATGAAAAGGAGAGGCCCTTTGTCCAGCATCTCAGTTAAGTATTGAAGTATCTGAGGAATGTTTGGGACAAGAGGGTCAAGGCTGTGCACTTGGTTCCAGGCAAAGAATCTCTTCCATTTATCAGAGTATGCTTTCCTGGTGCTAGGCCTTCTGGCCTCCAGAATGACATCCATAACAGCTTTGGAGAGAGGCATTGCTTGCTTGATTAAGGAATTTTCCATGCAGCTAGATTTAAGGTCTTTAGCTGGCTGTGAAGTATCTGATTGTTGTGCTGTGTCAGCAACTGTGGGATTTGAGGCAAAATCCAGGGTGGTTCTTGTGCTAAGTTCTTTAAGATTGGGTACCAGTGCTGGCATGGCCAGTCTGGTGCAATCAGAATCATCTTTGGCTCTTCCTATCTGGCTTTTATGAGTACCTTTGGAAGGAGAGATAAAGGAGGGAAAGCGTATACTTGTAGTTTTTTTCCAGCTGAATCAGAGGGCATCCACTTTCCATGCTTGTGGATGGTAGCTCCTTGTGCAGAATTTCTGTAATTGGCAGTTCATTGGGGAAGCAAACAGATCTATGTCCAGGCTCCACCATTTTTGTGTTATCATTCTGAATATTTGTGGGTTCAATTCCCATTCATGGGGATCCATGATGTTTCTGCTTAAGTCGTCTGCCAGTGTGTTTTTCTCTCCTGGCAGGAATTGTGCTTGTAGATGAACTTGGTAGTTTAGAGCTGTGTTCCACAAGGTCATGGCTTGTCTGCAGAGGGGGTAGGAGTGTGTGCCCCCTTGCTTGTTTATGTACCACATAAATGTGGTGCTGTCTGTCTTTAGTAGTAATTGTCCTGGATGCAGCAGGTCCTTGAAAGCTATAATAGCATTTTATACAGCTAGCATCTCTTTTTGATTGATGTGGAGATGTCTTTGCTCTGTGGGCCACTCGCCCTGGATACATTTTCCTGCCATGTGTGCTCCCCAGGCGTAATCCGATGCATCTGTTGTCAGTGTTTGCCTGGCTGTGGGTTGAGTGAAAGGCTGTCCCTTGTTGAGGTGACAAGCTTGTGCCCACCATAGAAACTCCTGTTGTAGGCAAGGAATTAGTGGTATAACTTGTTTCTAAACTTTGACAGTGTTGAGACCATACACTCTTTAGGTACCATTGTAAATTCCTCATATGCAGTCTGGCATATGGAATTAGTAGTATGCAAGATGTCATGTAGCCCAAGGCCTGCAGAATTTTTCTTGCAGGGAGTTGGGTCGTTGTTGCCATTAAATGAAAATATCGAGTCTGTTGTCCTTGCTTGTCTGGCGTGAGATAAGCTATCTGGGCCATTGTGTTCAAGCTGGCACCCAGGAATATTATCTGTTGTGAGGGCACTAGCTCTGATTTCTTTTCGTTTACTGTCTACCCCAGGCAACTTAACTTTTTTACGTACGCCAGATGCTTTAGTAGAATGTCCTTGCTCTCTGCTTGAATCAGGCAGTCGTCCAGGTATGGATAAATTTGAATTCCTTTTTGCCTGCAAAATGCGATTACTGGTGCCAGGCACTTTGTGAAGACCCTGGGTGCAGTAGATAAGCCAAAGGGCAGTGCAGAGAATTGATAGAGTGTGAAAGTGGAACCTGTAACCTTGAGATACAATGTTGAGAACCCTTCTTTCTGGCCTGATGTACCCCATTGTCGAGGCCAGTAAGGGCCTTGTGGCTGACCTCTACCTCTTGGGCGTCTGTATCTGCCCCTTTGAGGTCCATCTGTGACGGGAAAGGACCAATTCTTTGTTGGCCAATTTCTGCTAAAATGAGGAGGCTGAACCTGTAAGAAATCTTTCACCGTTTGCATAGATTTTGCCTTATCCTCCATCTTCTTTAATACCTCCTCTGCCTTAACTCCAAACAGCACATCCGCTGCAAAGGTGCATCCAATAATTTGACCTTAACATGATCTGGTAACGTATGTTCTTTTAACCAAGCATGCCTTCTAATGACAGAGCCTGTAACTGCTGCTCTACAGGAGGCCTCTAAGGAATCAAGCCCACATTGTAAAGTACGTTTTCCCACTTGTTCAGCTGCATGCAATAAATCCTGCATTTCTTTAAAATTAGGAGGATCTGAATCTGGAAGCATCTTTTGTTTCAACTGAGACATAAAAAATTGCTGATATTTTAGCATGTGAAACTGGCAATTCAAGGCTCTCATTGCTAAAGTTGCAGACGTATATACACTCTTTCCCCATCTGTCTAATGCTCTGGAATCTCTGTCAGAGGGAACTGTTTTTTTTGCTGATGAGGCCTAAATCTCTTCAGGTCGCTGAGAAATAGTCTCAGGATCAGCAACAGGACTTTTGTACAGAAATTTGTGAGAGTCAGGGACTCTGTAATATCGGTCAGGTTTAACTGGGGCTGGGGGTAAGGAGTCAGGGTTTAAACTGGATTCAGTGTACACATCATCCACAATATCTAAAACTGGCGGGATAGCAAGGGGTCTGTGTTGAGGCAATAAAAGGAAGTCTCTGAGCCTTTTCTTGGATTCTGAGTAATCCTGGCCTTCCCAATGGAAATGTTCCCTCATGGTATGTAAGGTCTCCCCAAAGGAGTAATCCTCAGGCGGAGAGGCTGATGGAATGGATTCCTCAGCATCAGAATCCTCATAAGGGGGTAAAGAATATCCTAGGTCCGAGGAAGAGTGAGGAAATGGACACCTGGTCGGAAGATTCATAGTCTGCATCATGTCTGGGCCTTTCATCAGGAGGGGGATGGGACCCCCTGATCAGGGTGATTAGGTCCTCGGCCATTTTTAGCATTTGTTTCTTAGGCATGGAAGTCTGTCCTGGAGAGAGTTGTGTCTGTTTATTTGCTTTTAAGGGGGGCTTAGACTTAGCAGAGGGTTTAATGGTTAACTGGGTAGGTCTGAAAACACCCTCTGTAGCTGTGGATTGCTCAACTACTTCGGTTCCCTCTGTAGGGTTAGGATCAGAAAGTTGAAAACCTAGTGCATCCAAAGGCCCAGCCAGCTCCACGTGGGAGTCTGAGGCGGTCTGTGGAAGCGGTCGTCAGGGGCTGCGTAGGCGCCTCGCTGAAAACCGGAGAACCGACGACCGGCCTAGAAGAGGCCTAGTCAGTTTTGGGCCTCTGATGCCTGTCCTTGCGCTTTTTATGCATTGCGGTCGTCGGAAGTTCCGACGGCATGGTGTAATTGAATTTTCTGCCAAAATAATGTTGGGCGAAATCAAACCGACGTTTAACAGTGCGCTCGTTAAACCTAGCACAAAACCGACAACCAGTGACGTCGTGGTGAGGGCCTAGGCATGGAATACAATAGGAGTGGAAATCCTTATGAGGTATTTGCTTTCCACAAGAAATACAGCTATTAACTTTTATGGACATCGGTCTGAGGCAAGAAAAAAAGTTTCCCTAACGGGGTACTTAGCTTTTTTAGAAGACTTCGGTTCTGGATTTGGAAAGAAAATCTCAGGAGTCGGCCGACTGGCACTTGCGAACTGCTTCTGCTTCGGGCACCACGCGGCAAGACTAAAGAAAATGGCATCGGCTGCATCTTATATACCCCTGTCGCACTGATGTCAGGGAGGAGGCGACAGCAACCGACGCCGGACCAAGACTTTGGAACTCAGGCCGACTGGGGAACCACCTGACGGCACGATAACCCAAGTGTAATGACTGCAGCAGTGTAACACGACGAACATCTGTAAAAAGGGGAAGAATCTAAGTATGGCATGGATTGACTACAAAAAAGCTTCATGCTCACCAAATGATTTATAAAAATCAGTGCATACCAAGATTATACATTCCCCCATTCCAAAGGAGGGATGGGCCTCTTTGAAATTGATTATATGTATAGATCTGCAATCGCGGGACTCCACACATACAGTATCTGCTGACCTCAAGACTCAAAGATAGTGAAAGTTTTGAAACATGAGGGGAATAAATCTAAGATGACTTATCTGTTTAATCTAGCAGAAGCTTATAGGCATCAAGCAGGAATGGAAATCAAACCAGAAGTAGATAAAAATCAAGCAGCAACTGAATGTGCCAAAAAAACAAAGGAAAGAATATACAGTGAATGATCAGATGAGAAGGCAAGAAATGTGGAAAAAGCATAAATATACTTGCAAGTACAGAAAACTTCTGGAAGAACCTCATGTTGATCAGGAACGAACACAGGAATGGTTAAGGAAAGGCGAATTCAAGCCAAGAGATGAAAGGTTAATATTGGTGGCCCAAGATAGTGGCCTGCATACACACTGATTTATAAAGTCCACTGAACATGTGGGAGAAACAGATAAATGTAGGTTTTGTAAAACCGAATTGGAAACAGTTATAGACACCTGAAGGTGCTAACAGTGACATATACGACCAGGTTTTTGAAGAAGTTGATTTTTTCGACCCACCCATGGGGCCGCGAAGGTCCAAGAGATTATTAAACAAGGCACAAAAGACTGTATTGATGGACAAACAATACCGGGATCGGGGGAGAGAAGAATATCACAGGGTGTATTGATTGAGACTGATTCTGCTTATTGCAGGTTCGACCCTGGACATGACCGGACTGTTGATACAATTGTTTTTGTACCTAATTCTCTTGTTTTTGTTACTAATTCTCCTGTGCATGAGATGGGTTTTGGCAATGTGGGAATACCAAAAGGTACTGTGGTTGGACGTGAAAATGTCTATGCAAATGCAAATGGAAATGAATTTGAAGTTTTAGATGTTAACACCGGGGCTGAAGTTACTCGTTTGGGTTTAACTGACTCTAACATGGAATATGAACAGGTTGTTGTATTAGATGAGTTAAACAATGTTTTTTCTGAGGTTCCTAATCAGACTGTTGGTGATAGGGATTCCTTTGGTGCTGAGTTAGGCCTGATTTGTCAAACTTTGCAGAAGTGTGTTTTTTTTTATTTACAACTACACTGACAAGGAAATTAGTGACGTGTATTTTGAATTATTCACTAAGGGCATTAACTTTGTACCAAATTTTAAACCCGATGTAGCTCAATTGTTGATTAACTTGAAACTGTTTACAAGGAAACTAAACTTGGAGATGTATTTTTATGGCAATCATTATACACAAATGAATGTTGAGGCACCAGGGTGTAAGGCACTTACAAGGAAAAGTACTTTTATTCCCCCACCATTTAGTGAAGTAGTTGCTCTTGAAAAACTATTAGACTTTGAATTCAGGAGAATATGTAGTACTAGACCCATTTTGATTGACAATTTAACAGTGCAGGAAAGACTACTGTTAAAAGAGCTAAGGAATTCTAACAGTATTAGGTGTATGAAACCAGACAAGGGTGGGGGGATGGTTTTGATGAGTAAGATTGATTACATTGCATCTATGATGTTTATTTTAGAAGATGATGGAACATACAAAAGGGTATCGAGAAATGAAATTAATATTGCCTACAAAAGGATTGAATTGTTTCTGTTAGATGCCCTTTTCAAAGGTATGATTACAGAAGTTGAATATGATTACTTGATGGTTAAAAATCCTGTCATGCCTTGTATTTTTGGGATCCCCAAAGTTCACAAAGGTGTGGTTAACTTACAATTTAGGCCTATTGTAGCGGCCAAGGGTCCAAAAACCGAACCCTTGGCTTCCTTTGTTGACTTTATGTGTAAGAGGGTGCTGGATGAGGTCCCTCATGTATTAAGAGACTCATGGCATTGTCTTGAAAGATTGAGAGAGGTTAAGGAAGACAATGGTCTATATGGTTTCTTAACCATAGATGTAGTGAATTTGTTTTCCACCATCCCTCACAAGGAAGGTCTGGAGATGTTCCGTGAGAGTTTAATAGTGAGTAGTAATATAGACAAGAGCAGGATTAACTTAATTTGTGAATTAATGGAGATGGTTCTCTTGAATAACTTTATCAAATTTGAAGGGGAGATGTTTCAGCAATGCTCTGGTGTTGCAATGGGCGCTAGGTGCGCCCCTATCTTTGCGAATATGGTTCTTTTGGCATGGGAAAGAACGTTTGTTTTCCCAACCAGATTCATGGAGAAAATAATTCTATACAATAGGTTTCTGGATGATTTACTTATTTTATGGAAAGGTGATGAGGTTGAAGCAGTTGAGTTTGTTGAATATTTGAACAACACCACTAGCTTTTTGAAATTTACTTTTGAGTGGAAGATGGACAGTATTAACTTTTTGGATATTGCAATTTTTAAGAGTGAAGTAGGTTTATCTAGTACTATATATAGAAAAGAAAGTTATTCTAACTCATTGTTGCACTTTAAAAGCTGTCACCCATACCATCAGAGGAAGGGTGTGGCTAAGGGACAGATGGTGCGGATCTCTAGGCTAGTGAGTGATGAATGTCTGTTTAGACAGGAAATGTTCAAATTGATTGTTATGCTTATGGATAGGGGGTCCCCGCTTAAGTTGTTATTGAAATTAAAAAGAGAGGTTTACAAAAAGAGAAGCTCACTATATTCACCAATTTTGAAAAACATAGGTGGGGTGAATGATAGGGTGAACAATCAGGAAGTATCCAATGCATTAACTTCTTTGGGAGCATGTTTTATTTTAAAATTTAATGAAAGAAGTACAGAAATTGTAGAAGTTTTACGTACGATGTGGGAGTATTGTCTAAGTAGTACTACAAAGGAGATATTAGGAATGAGTCCGAGAATAGTTTATAGTAAGGGCGACAACTTGAAAAGTATCTTGGAATGGGAGGCCAGGAATAGGACATCTAGGATGTCTAAATGTGGTTGTTGTAGATGTTGCAGGTATATAGCAGAAGGAACATATATATGTGTAAAAGGGTGGGGGCAGACTTTGCCTTGCCCGGGTATGTGTAATTGTAATACCAAGAATTTGGTATATGTGGCCTCATGTATAACCTGCGAAGCATTCTATATAGGTATGACCACCCGTAAATTACGTGAGAGGATTACTGAACATGTGAGAGCGATTAAGAATAAGGACTCACACAATGCATTATATCTCCATAGTGCGAGCTGTAAGGGGTTTAAGAAGTTTATATTTTTTATTATTGATAGAGTATTTTTAGAACAGGGAGGTGATGTTAACAATAGAGTAGCTTTATTAGAAACAATGTGGCAGTTGAGATTAAATGCCACGAGACAACCGGGCATTAATGATTATGTTTCTTTAAAACCAGTTTTGAAATTTAGGGCTAGCATTATATAATTGGGTTATGGTGTTTAATGTTTAAATAAATGGGGATGTACATTAAGGATTAATATGTATGCATGTGAATTTTATATGTTAAAATGTTTTTAAAGTCTTTTGTAAAAAGTTATTTTAAATGATTTGAGAGCAAGATAGGTTTTTCTTGTAAAGAATTAGTGGTTTTAACAACAGGGGGGATAATCATTAACTGAATGAGTATGTGATGTCATTATGATTAATGTATAAAAGGCTTGTGTTTTCTTTGAAACACTGACTCTGAAGAAGCCAATTATTTGGGGAAAGCGCTTAGTCGGTGTGTATTAAAGGATATACTTCCAAGGCTTGGTGTGGTTTGCTGGTGTCTTGAAGCAGTTGTCGTGGTTTTTCCATTTTCCAGATTTTTACCCTGTCTTGGGAATTTTTGCTACTTGGAGTTATAGACACCTCGTTGCTGGCTGTGACATACTAATGGCAAGACGACTGTATACTGAAAGGCATAATAATGTGGTGAGACCGTTGCACTGGGGATTGTGCAAACATTATGGTACTAAAGTGACAGAGAAAAACACTGGAAACATGAGCCACAAAACATCATAGAAAATGAAGTCTACATCACATGGGATCATCCACTACCAAGAGTTCAAAAGATAGATGCTAGAAAGCCGGATACAGTGGTCCAAGAAAAGAAGACAAGTAGCATTGATCACTGAAATCACCACACCCAGTGACTACTGTGTCTTCCATACAGAAACATAAAGTCATAAAATATCAGGATCTGCAGGCAGAAATGAGAGCAATGTGGAGGAAAGATACCCAGACAGTTCCAACAGTAGTTGGAACAACAGGTCTTATAAAAAATAATTTACAATCATATTTAGATATGTTACCAATACATGCAACTCCATACGAACTGAAGGGGGAGTCATTACTGGGCATATTGCAGGTGCCGTGAAGAGCACTACTGGCTGACAAAGATTGAAACAATACTAATTTCATGAATTTTAATTGGACTTTGACTTAGGAATGGGGTCCATTCCCATCATGGTTTTAGAATCCCAAAAGATTTGGAGAAATTAAATAAGATTGAGACCTTCTTGTGAGACTGTGCTGAAATAGCAAAAAGGTGCACCTTTACTGAAGTGTACACAAAACTAGAAGCAATTCACACAAGTATTGGAGAACCAGGGTGCCCTACACATTAGATGTATCCTGTCCTCTGCTTAAACACAAGTGAGAAAACCTCTTCCACTTGGGCAATTAGATTTTCTAATAGCAGGTTCTCTTGCCATATACAACACCTGCTGAATGTCAGAATACAAAAGGATGTTTAAACAAAATGAAAAGCCTATCACCCATACAGTAAGACTGAGCCTTAGAATGATGGAATAATCACAGATCAGAAGCAGCCCACTTTGTGAGGAAGCTTTTGGTAACTAGCCCCAAGACCAATTGCACAAGGTGTGAAAGTACAGCTGTGTAAGACAACTTATCATTACAGTAGATGTTTGAATGATCACTGCCACAGTAGCCTTAGCTATAATGGGTTACATCAGTTTTGGGCACGTGAAAAAGTACTTCAGGGGCTCAAGTTGAGCTGACTAAAAAGACATGTTTGGCCACCAAGCTCTTCAGAATTTTAATGCAAACATGGAGAGGGAGGCTTAGCACTGAAAGGACAATGCTAAGAATAATGCCCACACCTTGGCTAAAGCAACGCACAAAAAACAAAGAGGGATAAAGGGAGGGAGCAGTTGCAGCAGCAGTGACTGTTTAAACATCTACTCTTATGGTAAGTTAACTTACACATCATAATGATCACTTCTACAGTAGCATTAGGTAATGGGTGGATTACCCTTGCTTACTATATTTGGGATTTAGAAGAGGAAGGGTCCAGCAGCTCCTGAGGAATGGTCCTAGCAAAGCATGATCTAAACCCAAACAAGGAATCAAGCTTGTGATGTCTTATAACTGTCCGTATAGAGGACCAAGTTGATGCTTCTGGAACACTTGCAGAATCCAAACCTTGCCAAAAGCAAACAGCTGAAACCAAGACCCAGGTAGAGTGGGCCTTGACCCTGCCTGGAATAGTTTTGTTATGTCGAGTATAAGAAAAGGTAATACTCTGACAACCGTTTTTGGTTTGACACAGGTCATGCTTTCTTACCTTCATAAAAAATTAATAACTAATATGGATCATAAAATTTGATAGATTTAGTTCTGTCAAGATACTTGCATTGTCTGTGGACATCTAAGGTATGCAGTATCCTTTTTCTTTCATTTTTAGATTGAAGAAACAATACTGGGACATGGATAGTTTGGCTTAAGTAAACCTGAATACCACTTTAGGCATAAAAGGAGGATTAGTTCTCAAACAATTCCCATCTCTGTGACATAAGACAGACTCACCATAACAGTTTGCAACTCAGATATTCTTCTTGCAATCAGTAAAAGTTTTTTCAAAAAACCATGCAGAAGCGACAAATTTAAAATTACAACGAACTACCTATGGCCCCAAAATAAAACCGAACTGCTCGAATAAAATTCACATTACATAAATTAAAATATGTAATAAATCAGATAAGCGCTTTCACCCATTCAATATAGACTTCCTCAGATAACACCATAAGACAATAAACCACTTAAAACCCCTTTGCAGGCCATCCACTGGCTACAGCAGACACACCCCCACCATTTCTTAAACATATTAAAGTAAAATCATCACTTTCCACCACTGTAAAGGTACACTTTAATATTAATCAAAAAGCCTTTTACTATAATCATGCTTTCCCTTTTCACCTTTTTATAATAAAAAAAATATTAAACAATGAAAGTCTTTCAGTTCAACAATACATTTTATAACTTAAACATTTAAAAAAGAAATGCACTCAATACTAGAAGTCTAAATCTCAAGATGCACTAGCTCTAACCACTCCTCAAAATGGAGAACATCGACATTTGTGCTGTAATGGAGACCTGGTTTAAAGAGGCAGAAAGCACCACTGCGTTACCAGGCTACAACTCATTCCACACCTTTCGACTCCGAAACATGGACCGAAGCTCTAAAGGCGGTGTTGTCTCCATATTCATAAAGGATATGCACACCTCCAGACTAGTACCCCAGCATAACACATCTGAGATAGTTCAGGTACAACTAAGACGGCGATCCAGATCATAGCCTGCTATAGGTCCCCAACCATGTCCCTAGACTCTCAATCCATGTTCCTAAGCACCCTGGAATCTTTCAAGGTCCAACCCAACACTCTCATACTAGGAGACTTCAACTACCCCTCCATCAACTGGGAAAACTACTCAAGCACCAATAAATTGGCACAACGCTTCCTGGAATTCATCAATTCCAATGCCCTGGACCAGCTTATTCTGACCCCCACTAAAGGAAACAACATCCTTGACCTGGTTATTACCAACATGGGCGACCACTGCTCTACAGTAATAGTCAACCCCTCCCTAGTCAGATCCGATCATAAACTAATCAACCATGGAAATCCACATCTCACCCACACCCCCCGCAAAGGTAACACCTTGAAAAACTTCTCCAAAGCTAACTCTGGGCTTCTAAAAACAGTTGGCCAACTTCATGGCACCCATGCCAATGGAAAATAGCTGCATAACTGCCAAATCATACACCAATGCACTGTACGAACATGTACATAAATGCATGGAACTAGCCATACCCAACAGAAACAAGACGCTCTCCTCCAAAAAAAAGGAAACCAATCTGGTGGTCCCCTGCCATTAATAAAGTCTACAACAGAAAGAAGAAACTGTTGCAGAAAAAGGTGAAGTCCCAAGACTGGAAAAATTCCCTTATTAGCCTCAACAAAAAGTTGAGATACCTCATGAAATCTTCCAAAGACAGCTATGAAGGCAGAATTGCGGCAGACACTAAAAAACAATCACAAAGCTTTCTATAGTTATACCATCAAGAACCTCCATGGTAATACTCAGATTTGCTCTCAGTTACTGCACAATGGTACCTCCTATACTGAGCCAACAGGTATTGCTAACATACTGGCAGACATATCCAGTGCCAACTTTACCCCTCCCCCCCAAAGGACCAGTCATAATACCAGAAGAATGCCAAGTACCCAGCATTACCGCAGCACAGGTTGAAGCTGCATTGACCAAGGCCAAGAATACAGCTTCCATGGGACCCAATAATATCCCTGGCTGTGTTCTACATGAACTACAAAGCGAATTGGCACCACATCTGTGTACCCTGTTCAGTTACAGCCTCACCTCAGGCTTTGTCCATACTGAATGGTGCACTGCGACAGTCATCCCTTGCCATAAAGAGGGAGCGACTACAGACCCTGAGAATTACTGCCCCATTAGCCTCATGAGTCTGATATGTAAAGCTATGCAGCGCATCATCATGGACTTGATTAACAAAGATATAGGAGATCTCCAAACTCTTGACCCCACGCAATTTGGCTTTGTGAAAGGGAGATCATGCCTGCTCAACCTGGTTGACTTCTTTACCAAGGCCTTTGACACCATTCCTCACTCAGGAATTATTGATAAACTCACCAAACTAGGCATCAACCCCTTTATCACTAGGTGGGTTGCAAATTGGCTCACAGATGGAACACGGTGTGAAAGTAGTGGACTCCAAGTCAGACTGCCGGCCAGTCATGAGTGGAGTCCCACAGGGATCGGTCCTGGGTCCTCTCCTGTTCGGCATCTACTTCTCATTAGTCCAGGCTGACACAAAGGGACTCTGGCTGACCAAGTTCACAGAGGGCTCCAAGATAGGAGCCATTATTCACTCCCCAACTGATGCAAACATCCTACAGAAAGGCCTCACTGAGACCAATGACTGGTGTCAAAACCATGGCCTTAAGCTCAATGCCAAAAAATGCGTCGTCATCCCCTTTGGTAAAAACTCAGTTCCCACTAATTACCACATCGATGGGAGCCCACTGAAGGCGTTATAAGAGATCTGGGGGATGCAGGTTGACAGCAACCTCTCCTTCGACCACTACATTGCCACTGTGGTCAGAAAGTCCTTCTATGTGGCACATCTCATTACCAAGGGTTTTTCATCCAGAAAGAAAGAGGTCATCATCTCTCTCTACTCTTCCCTAATTAGACCAGTCATTGAGTACAATGCCCCATTTGGCATGTACCTCACTAGACACTTGCAACAGCTGGACAGGCCACAGTTGTACCTCACGAAGAGGATCCTAGGCATTAAACACATGTCCTACATGGACAGACTCAAAAGACTCTAGCTATTCTCTGTCTCATATCGCCTACTTAGAGGCGATCTCTGCTTGACTTGCAAAGCCATGTCTGACCCAGCTGCGTTAGAAATGCTACATCTAAAGAAATCCCAATCCCTCCGCACGTCACGCTCCAGAGACCTCAACCTCATTACCACAATCAGCAGAACATGCTGGAGGGACAGGTTCCTCACCCAGAGACTGCCCATGCTCTGGAATAGACTTCCTATACATGTCAAGCAGCACACTTCGCTGTCCCTCTTAAAGAGAAATCTTGAGAGGATGGGTAATAGAAAGTTCACCCCGGGGAACACTCCAGTGGCTCTACTTGATAAAGCCACTGGGAATGAATGTCGGGCAACACGATGCCAGGGCACTTCTATGGGCTAGGCTTGTAAAGGCTCCAAGCCCATTAGCCTAGTACACACCTATGAACCTATAAACAAACACATTTATATTCCATTAAAATACTTAACAACCCTGCAGTACTTATCGGGTCATTTTAGTTCACCCCTGTAGTGCCCTTAATTTCAACAGACAGATGCTAGAACTCTCTTCATTTAATCCTGGCCAATGTTCCGCATATAAGCAAATTTGCCAAATTAACTCCTTTCCAAGCTGGAGTCCTAGAGCTCCCCCTATAACATTTGGTACCACATGATCAATGACCATATATCCAAATGAATGGGCAGAACACTCTTGTTTATGTTTTGCTAATTCATTACTTAAGTTCTTTCTTTTTATACTACACTTGTGCTTGTACACTCTTTCCTTAAACTTACAGTCAGTCTTGCCCACATAACACCACAATCTTTGCACCTAGCCAGATAAGTTACCCCCTTGGACCCATAATTATATTTCCCATTCACTTTGTATCCAATACCTCTACTACAAAAGTACCTACCAACATCCATAAATTTACAAAATTGACACTGTCCACATTTCATTTTCCCTTTCTCTTCTACCTTTCACCAGACCCGGTTCCAAAATATCCTTAAAATTGGGTGCCCTGTGAAATGAAAGAAACAAAAAACTCTGCTTACTAATGTTTTAAAGGCCTTGCATTACTGATGTGTTTTCTAGAGTAGCAGCAACAGTCAGGTCATAAAATGCCTGAAAGGCTACTTTTCTCAGTGGGTAAAATGCACAGATTGAACTAATTAAAGAATGGCTCACGGGGGAGAGCGGTTGTCAGTACAGCTGCAATTTGAGATGGAATTTGGCTAACACCTTTGAAACTTCCTTCAAGCACTCTTCCCCCACCCCTCTCAGCCAAAGGTGAGCATGCTCAGAAAGGCAAACCTGAAATGTAAACAGAGGCGGAATCAAAACAAAAAATCCCTGGGACTGTCCCTTTAAAAATTACTATTTTTGTTCTCAGCGTGCCATTACCATATTGGAAAAATACTTCTCATGGGGAACCCATGGCCCACCCCACTCCTCTGCAAATATTTGCCATCCAAGAGGATATAACTATTATCCAGGGCTAGTTCCAATAATATCCAGTTGTGAAACTTTTTTTTGTTTTTATATTCTAAGAATCAGTAATCCATTATATTCCCATGTGCTATGGAATAACTGTAGAGAGATGTTTCACATCAGCAGTTAAAAATGTGTCATAAAAGGTCTTATTCCATTTTGTTAACCAAATCCAAAAAATTCCACGAATCCCTTCATAGTCCTTCAAAAATGGTTTGAGTTTAGCATCCAAACATTGCGGCAGTGATGGAATTACATCAATCTACAGTTGGGACTCGTAGGTGTTTTTTCCATGCTCTTGTGCAACATGGGGACCCCAAACATTATTGGCGTCACTGTTACAGTCATATTCAGGAAATTACATACATTGATCCTGATACAATTGTCTATAAATAAATCTTCCAAAAAGAGTTGGCAAGTTTTTCTATAAGCACTATTCCATTTCATCTTTGGTGACAGATTCATAAGCTGAGGTATCTGAAATTTCTTTCATCTTATTATTATCAATTATATCCATTATTGCCACCCCCCCCCCCCTTGTCTGGCTTCATAAATCTAATCTGTTGTCCCTTAATGTATTGCAATATATTCCTTTCCTCAACATTAAGGTTAAATTTAAAAGCATTTTGACCAACACAATCTTTCTCAAAAAATGATTTAAAAAATCTAATTCACATACCTTTTGAAAAGCTTGCAATGCCAAATGTAGGGGGGATTATATATACTTTTCACTCTACATCCATCTTCCATGAGTGAAAAGGGTTGATCCTCCCCAAAAATGATTCTTAAATTCAAATTCCTTAAAATATATGAAAATCGGTTATTGTCTGTAAAGTCCACTTTATGGCTAGGCACACTTGTCAAATTGTGGTGAACAGTGGAGGAGATTTTAATTTTTATAATTATTCGATCACATCTGTGGACACCTCTGTAGCAGATATTTTATCCAAAGGATCTACTTTTATGCCTAGCCGTAAATTAGACTTTGTACAGACAATAACTGATTGGGAAGGATCAACCCTTTTCACTCTTGGAAGATGGATGTAGAGTGAAAAGTATAGATAAATCCTCCCCCCATATCTGGCATTGCAAGCCTTTAAAAGGTATGTGAATTAGATTTTAAATCCTTCTTTAAAAAGTACGTGATTAGCCCAAGTCACAGCAGCACAAATTTCATCAAGGGAAAGTCTAGCCAAAAAGGCCAATGACGTAGCAACAGACATAATAGAATGGGCCTTAACTGGTATGGATAATTCTAAATGCCTACTAGCATAAATGGAGAGCTTACAACTAGCAATCTGGAAATAGTCACTTTGGAGACTGCCTGGCTCGTTCTGTTTTGAGAGAAGGCCACAAAGACTTGGTCCAACTTTCTATACTCCTTGGTCCTTTTTAGACAAAAACATAACTGTCTGTTGACATCTAAACAATGGAAGATGCATTCTCGTTTATTATAGTAAGTAGGGAATAAAACCAGTAGATGAACTGACTGAGATTAGATTTAGATACCACTTTAGGGAGAAAGGAAGGGTTTGTTCTAAGGGACACAAGCCTGGAGTTCAGAGACCCTCTTGGCTGAAGTAATGGCTACTAAAAAGATGGTCTTCCAGGAAAGGAACTGAAGATCACATGAACCAGCTGGTTCAAAAGGTTTTTATGTTAAGGGACTGTAGCACCAAGGTCAAATCCCATGGTGGGGATGGATCCTTAATAGGAGGTCTAAGAAAAGAAACCCCTTTCAGAAAGGCTTTACACAGTTTGGAAGAAAAGGTAGGCTCATCGCTGATATGGAAATTGGATATGGCAGCCAACTGGAGCTTAATGGTAGAAAAACTCGCCCCATTCTGAAAAAGGGAAAATAAGAGCAAAATATCAGGAATAGGAGGCTGATAAAAGATCCAGATTTAATTGCCTGGCCCAAATGGAAAACCTTTTCCATTTACTGGAATATGCCTTCTTTGTAGATGTTTTTTTTAGAAGCTAAAATAATGCTCCTCACCGGGGAAAGAAGTCTTGGCTGTGAAAGGATTACTGGAACTGGAGAAATCATGCGGTTAGATGAAGGGTCCGGAAATTGGGAAGTGGACATCCCCAGGGATGGGAAATAAGATCCGGAATGGGATCCAGTATCCAAGGTGGATACCCAAGATGAAACCTTAGGAAGGAGAACCACACCTGATGAGGCCAGAAAGGGGCAATGAGGATGAGAGGGGTCTTCGGGCAATGGGCTTTCTGAAGGACTTTGGGTATTAAGGGAACTGCAGGGTAAGCATAGAAGAGGCTCAGAGGCCAGTTGTGAACTAGAGCATTCCTGGGCGACTCCCTGATGGAGGAATTAGGGCAAAGTAATTGCTGCATTTGTGGTTGACTGGGGAAGCAAAAGGGTCACAGCAAGGCTGACCCCAATTGTCAAAAATTTGTCTTGCCACTGACTGATTCGGGGACAACTCGGGAGGACTTGAGATGGACCTATTAAGCCCGTCAGCCAACACACTGGAACTACCGGATATATGAGTTGCAAGAAGAAAGCGCCTGGAAAACATAGCCCATTCCCACACAGGGTAAGACCGTGTTTCCACTTGCTTGCTGATATACCAGACAACTGCCATGTTGTTCATCTGAAATGCTATAATCCCCAAAGGGAGGCTCTCCTGAAAGGCTTGTAATGTTAACAGGACTGTTGTCATTTCCAGGATGTTTATGTGCAATTTCGTCTCTGCAGGGGACCACTTCCCTTGAACCGTCCTGCCCTGGAAATGTCGCCCCACCCAAACAGGGAGGCATCTGTGTCACTGTGGCCTTGGGCGGGAGAAGCCAAAACAGCCTGCCAAGAAATGGGTCCTGAGACTGAAGCCACCAAGCAAGATGATTCTTGAGTCAACTTTATAGTCATGGACATGGGCTGAAACAGAATGGACCACTGGACTGCCAAGGTCCATTGGAGAACTCTACATGCGATACCTGTTGAGAGGCTCCAACTCAATGGCAGCAGTCATCGAACCTAACCTTTGGAAAATTAAGTGGATCAACAGGCATGCTCGCTCCAGCAAAAGAGAGACCTCATCCCAAATGAGTTGGACCCTGCGGGGAGGCGGTACTGCAGTCAACAGTACCGTGTGCAGCTGGACCCCGATGAACTTCAGGTTTTGGCTCGGAACAAGACTGGACTTGGTAAAATTCACTGTGATGCCTAGATGCTGGAAAAGGCTGAGGACATACCTGGCAGCCAGTGATAGTCGATGCCTCGTGAGAGCAATCATCCATGTATGGAAAAACCTGGAAACTTTGCAGTCAGAGATGAGCTGCCACCACTGTCATACATTTGGTAAACACCCGGGGGACTGTGGTGAGTCCAAAGGGAAGGGATCTGAACTGGTAATGACTGGCCCCTAACCAAAAGCATAAGTGTCTCCTAGAGCATCTGTCAATCTTTATACGATAGAAAGTATCTTTCAGATCCACCGAGTACATACAATTGTCCTTGCGCAAGACAGGCAGAATGGACTTAACAGTGACCATCTGGAACTTGGGGACTTCTTGACAGACAGATTTAGTCTGCTGAGGTCCAGAACTGGACACAGGTCCCCAGTCTTCTCTGGCACCAAAAAGAAGTGACACTAAGTTCCGGACCCTCGTTGTCCTGTTGGGACCTCTTGAATGGCTCTTTTTCGAAGAAGGTCTTGCACCTGGAGATAGCCCAACTACTTTTGGCACAGTGGTACATCTGGGAGAAATTTCTGAACTGGAGGGGGCTGGGAGAAGGGAATGGAGTAATCCCTAGAAATGATTTTTAACACCCACTGATCGGAGGTGAGACTTGTCCAGACTAGTGGGTGAAAGGAGAGTTGACTCCTGACTGCCTCCAAGGCAGGACAGTCTGGCAGCATCTCAGGAGTGCTGGAAGGGCTTTTCTGAGAAGGGTTCCTGAGAAGCCCTGGTTCTGCAGACCCACTCTGCCCCGGAGGCGGTGTCTGCCACTGAATCCCCTGCCACGGGATGCAGAAGAGGATTCCTGGGGAGCATCCTGAAAGGAAAATCAAAGTCCTGAGGAACTAAAGTTTCTTACTTCCCCTCCGGGTCTTAGAAAAGGACCACTGTGGAGTAGAAAACTTGATCCCTACTGTGGAAACAGTCTTGCCTTCCTGCTCACTGCGGGTTAAAGTTTCTTTAACAGATGGTCCAAACAAGGTGGAACCGTCAAATGGGGCTTTAGCAAAAGACTCCTTGAAGGGTTCACAAACTCGCAAAGCCAGGCATGCCGGATAGCAATGCCAGTGCCTGCCGCTCGAGAGGTGGCCTCTGCAGTATTGGAGATCAGCCTCATCAAAGCATTAGACAAACAGGTTAGCGCAGACAGCCTCAGAGAGAGTAGTTTCAGGCTCTCTGGACGCAACAACTCTGACAGGGAAGTGGTAAGTTCCGAAATGAAATCCTTTTGAAGCTGGGTAAAATGGGCCAAGTAATTAGTTGCTCTTTGACCGTTTCGGAAAGCATGTCTTTGCCAAAGCTACTTTTGGTCCATCACCCAGGACTCGCTGTTTGGGGGATGGACCAAGGAGCTTTGCTTAGCCAACTCCTTAGTAGAAGTGGCCACCATGATGGCATTGATAGGTACCTCTTTGCTCCAAAAAGACCTATCCTTGGGAGGACTGAGGAATTTATCTGCTTTCTTGGGCACTGGTTCCACCATGTACAGCTCTCCTTCCAAGCCCTGCTGGCGATAAGGTCCACAAGCTCATCAGCAGGGGGAACCCAGGTAGAAGGGTCCATCAAAAAAGCCTGTAGGAACACGGACTCCTCCGAAGATGGGTATGGGGAAACCAACCGCCTCTCTGCTTGAGAAGTTCGAGCATATCCCCGAAGGAAATCTCGTCAGGTGGAAGTCAAGGGGACCAGTCTCCCTCCTCAAAATCCGTGTCCACAGTAAGGGACTCTGACTTTGAGGGAGTCCAAATGCTTCCTCTTACACACTCTCTTTCAAGGGGCTTCCTCCACAGTGGGGCTCAGGGGAGGACTCAGAAGAGATGGGTACCCCCAAGTGGGGCAGTGCCTATCTGAAGGCACTCGCACGAGGGCTAACCCTGGATGGATGATGAGGCCTCAGCACTCAAACCCGAGAAAGGCTGTGGAGGACCTAGAGAAGGAGAGGTAACTGCCAAACTGGAGAGGGTCCTCTCTACCACCCAGAAGGACGATGTACTGGACGAAGTTCCACCCCTCCTGTGCAGCCGGGGACACCTGGGAAGGGAGAAGGGACCCCAACCAACACTGAAGTCCCCTGGTATCTGCCCCAAGCTGTCCAGATTAGAAGCCCCAAAGGGAAAAAATGGTCCGAAACATCCAGACCCGAACTCACACCGACCCCTCTGAGGCAAGGCACACCGTAGTCCGAGGGCAGAGAAACAGAGCCAGCCAGGGACCTTGATGGTGTCAAGAAGGGGGGGATACCAGATACCATCGACCTCTCATTATAAATCCCCTTGTCCTGACATTCCAAAACCTGTTGGATTGGAAGAGGTGAACAGAGTCCTGCAGATGGAAGATTCCCCTAGCTACATGGACAGGGGATGGCAGCAAGCCCAACTCAATTTGGGCCTTGAGTAAAGTCATCGTCCTATCCATGTCCGAGGGAGGGAGACTTCCGGAGGACCTGGACTAAGCTGATAAGTGGTCAGATCTTGCTGGGGATCTGACCATGGGTCCCACAGCCCTATGATCCTGAGAAGGGGATCTGCTCCAACAAGTCGGATCCTATGTCCTAGATGACAAAGAAGGGGAACTTTCAATTACAATGGGATCCAACAGGACTGTCGCATCCAACAAACTAGCTGGATCCAAAGCTTTGGATGGTGTGCTAGATGGATCTGACAAACTGGTCAGATCTAGAGACAGCTTGCTCCTACTCAGATCCGAAGGCTTCTGCTCCACTGAGGCCTTGGATCTGAGAGTCTGCTCCAAGGCTCTTGGCATGGCAGATCTTGGATTGGAAGCTGAAGACGCTGAATGCAGATCCAGGGATCTGAGATCAGAGAGCCTTTGTTTCTTAGGAAGAGAAGAGGACCCCTCCCCCCAAGGGAGTAGGAAGCCTCTTTTTAGGCTCCTGCAAGGGCTAGGAAGGGGAGTCGGAGGTCAGAGGACCACCCTGAGCCAAGCCCTTCAGTAAACTTATTACAGTGCTCCATGAGGACCCTGGGGATGAATGCAGCACCGATGTCTCATTCAACCTCCAGGTGCTCTGACCCCAAACAATACATACAGACACTTCTCATGCCAGGTGGAACATGGCATCTTCAGACTGCATGAGGAGCATCTCTTAAACCCAGAGAGGTTTTCAGCCATGCTAAGTACAAGCATGCACACAAACTAGCTGTAAATACACTACTCCTAGAAAAAGAAAAGGATAGAAAGAATTTTTTTTCAACTACCCTAAAAGAAAAAAGGGCAGGAAGCAGTAAACACGGGAAGAGGGGAAGAGAATCCTAACTAAATTAAAGAATTTAGTAACTGGGAGGGGGGATAATTTAACTAAAATACAGATGGAAGAGATAAAAAAAGAAAAGCAACTTGGAAAGAGCAAAAAACCCCAAGAAAAATAGCTACTTATTTGCCAACTGCTAGCCCGAGCCTAGACATTGAAGCGTTTCAGTGGCAAACGAGATCGGAGGGTTAGACAGCAGAAAGGGATTATGGGGAGGAGCTTCAGCTCTGGATCTGTCTGAGAAGTTGCCAGCTTAGATCCAAAGTGGGATCCAAGACCCATCTGTGATGAATAATGACAAGGATAGCATCAGATTTTTTACTGAACAGCAATTTTAAGAAAAAATTCCGGTTGTGCGTCTGATTTCTAGATAACATTTGTATCATTTGAAAAGGCCAGAAAACAGATGTTTTTTTTTAAATTCATTAATTAGGTAAAACGATGAACTTTTTAGAGTCTGCATATGAGATGGATTATGATAAAAAGTTATATCTGGATGTGCTTTTGGTTAAGGATAGGACAATGGGTAGGTATATATCCAGTTTTTACAGAAAAGATATATGCCAATTTTTTTACATTTTTTCCAGTATGCACCCCATGCACCAAAAACGTTCGTTGGTGAAGGGCCAGTTAACGAGGACGCCCAGAATGATTTTACTGGATCATGATTTTTTTTAGAGGGATGTTCCCATCTATCAGACATGTTTAGGAAAAGAGGGTATCCCATGGCTTTATTGGACGATATGACTAATGAGGTCATTATTAACCGAAGGGGTGGATATTTTAGACCCATTTTAAAGGGGGTCCTTGTTGTTGGCAGTTTGGAGCAAGTCATGACACAAAACTGAGGGAAGGGTTCCTCGGAAATAGTCATGCTCCATTTGTGACTACTTTTAATAACCAGCAGTCAAAAATAAAATGTATTTTAAATAAGAACTGAACAATATTTAGGGATGATAGAACCACTGTGAATAAATTAGGCAAAAAGCCTTGCAAAGTATTTCGCAGGGCACCCACATTTTAAGGATATTTTGGAACAGGTCTGGAGAAAGGGGAAATGTGGACGGTGCCAATATTGTAAATTTATGGATGTTTGTAGGAACGTTATATTAGAGGTATCGAATACAAAGTGAAAGGGAAATATAATTTTGAGTCCAAGGGGGTAATTTATCTGACTACGTGCAAAGATTGCCCAGGTTTATCAGGTGGGCAAAACTGACCATAAGTTTAAGGAAAGAGTGTACGAGCACGAATATAGTATAAAATGAAAGAACTTAAATAATGCATTAGCAAAACATATACAAGAGTGTCCTGCCCACTCATTTGGATATATGGTTATTGATTGATCATGTGGTACCAAACAACAGAGGGAGACCTCTAGGACTCCAATTTGGCAATTTTGCTTATATGCGGAGCACTGACCAGGATTAAATGTAGAGAGTTCCATTATCTGCTTATTGAAATTACGGGCACTACAAAGGTGAAATAAAATGACCTGATAAGTACTGCAGGGTTGTTCAACTTTAATGGAATTTATATAAGTTTATGTATTTCTATAACTTAAAAACCATTTGAAAAAAAATATGTATTGATAAACTGAAAGCCTTTCATTTAATAGTTTTTATTGTAAAAAGGGAAAGCACGATTATAGTAAAAGGCTTTTTGATTAATGTTAAAATGTACCTTTAAGGTGGTGAAAAGTGATGATTTTACTTTAATATGTGTAAGGAAATTGTAGGGGAGTGCCAGCTGTAGCCAATGGATGGCCTTCAAAGAGGTTTTAAATGGTTTACTGCCTTATGGTGTCATCTCAAGAAGTCCATACTGAATGGACAAAAGAGATTAACTGATTTATTGTGTGTTTTAATTTGAAATATAAAAATCCCTGATGCAGAGGAAATGGAGAAAATCCAAAAAAAAACGAAACCCAGAGAAACAATTTGTAAGCGCTTTCGCAATTAAAAAATTGCTTCATCAGACAACCATCACTAAACAAAAACTGTTTAAATAGTAACATATACACATTTCATACAATCACATTTCTAAAAAAGCCCTCCAAAACTAACCAATTAACCCTTAAAGGAAAAATACATTAAAGAAGCAAAGAGCATTAAAAACAGATATATTTATAAACATTCAGGTTACTTTTAATTTATAAAATATAATGGTTATAAAAAATTTTTATAAAAATTTTCATTAAAAATCTTTATAAAGTATAATCTATCCCATCTGCCCCACACAGACTCATACTCTTTTTCATTTGTGGTCTTGTGGATTTAAGGACAGGTTTAAGTGGGACACTATCATTAAGTCCGTACCCCCTATGGGCACCCAATCTAAGAATCCACTGCAACTCTAACGTTTCAACCATGTTTGTCTTGTCCCCCATCCTACCATTGTCCCTTAATACATACAGGACTTGAAATAAAAATCTATGATCCTCACTCATCAACATCGTGTGTTTAGCTAATGCACTATAATCATATTTCTTAGTAGTACAATACATGTGGTCCCTAATCTGTTCACATAAATGTCTATTTGTTTTTCCAATGTAGAACTTTAAACATACTACACAGTGTGCAACATAAACCACATGTTTAGTCTGACAGTCGGCTGCTACTCTCAGTTGCCAAAGATATTGTTTCAGGATGTCTAAAGAATAGTGATTCATCCAAAAATTGACACTGTGCACAATATCCACATTTATGCGTGCCCTTATGCATATCAATCACTTGTGTATATAATCTGGGATAATAAAGACTGTTGTAAATTCTTTTTATTTTTATACATAAAATGGGGTTGCGCCCCCCCCTCCACTGCAGAGGTTCGTTCATCAGTGACCAAAATATGCCAACTGTTCCTGACCATATCCTTCACTCTATTCACGTCTGTATAAGACAACATTACCGATACTTGTGCCTGTACAGGTCTACTAACTAGTTGGTTTTGTTCCCTATTACCAAAGTATGGTTTAGCCCTACCTACCCTTTCATGTAATACTCGTGTATGGGCCAAAGCAATTTCTGTTTCACTATATCCTCTTGTTCTAAACTCTAGGGATAATCTCTCAAGACTCTGTACAAAATCATCTTCCTCACATGACACTCTGGATATACGCATGGCTTGTCCACTAACTATTTCTTTAAATATATGCTTTGGATGCATGCTATCCCCATGTAAAAATGCAGGACAATAGCATTCCTTCCTATGCAATTTGGTTGACAGTGCATCTCCTTTCTTATAAACCGTAATGTCTAAAAAATCAATAGTCTCTACAGACTTATTCATGGTAAACTTAAGAAAGGTACTGGTCTCATTCAAGTATCCCAAGAAATCAACCAGATCTTGTTCATCTCCTGCCCACAAAAAGAAAAGGTCATCGACAAACAAATCTGGGAAGTATTTAAACATAGGATATGTTGGTACTCCCATTCTGCCATAACCAAATTTGCATATGTGTTGGCACAACTAGTACCAATTGCTATGCCTGCTGTCTGCCAGTAATAAACATCCTTAAACATAAACACGTTATTCTCTAACACAATTTCCAACAGCATACATAGAACATCAATATGCTGTTCAGAGAATTTACCATGTCTAGTTAGAAAATACTTAACCATGCGAATCCCTTCATTATTAGGTAACGTGAAGAGGATAGAACATCAAGAGTTGCTAGGAAATCAGAAAATGGCCCCAGACCCATTATAGTCTGATACAAATCATTTAAAACATGTTCAGTGTCCCTCAGCACTGTGGGACAATCATTCAGTACTATCCTCAGCTGATGATCTAAATAAATAGAAATGGGTTCAGTAAGCCGTTTTATGTATAAAAATAAAAAGAATTTACAACAGTCTTTATGTTATCCCAGATTATATACACAAGTGATTGATATGCCTAAGGGCACGCATAAATGTGGATATTGTGCACAGTGTCAATTTTTGGATGAATCACTATTCTTTAGACATCCTAAAACAATATCTCTGGCAACAGAGTAGCAGCAGACTGTCAGACTAAACATGTGGTTTATGTTGCACACTGTGTAGTATGTTTAAAGTTCTACATTGGAAAAACAAATAGACATTTATGTGAACACATTAGGGACCACATGTATTGTACTACTAAGAAGTATGATTATAGTGCATTAGCTAAACACAAAATGTTGATGGGTGAGGATCACAGATTTTTATTTCAAGTCCTGTATGTATTAAGGGACAATGGTAGGATGGCGGACAAGACAAACATGGTTGAAACGATAGAGTTGCAGTGGATTCTTAGATTGGGTGCCCATAGGGGGTACGGACTTAAACCTGTCCTTAAATCCACAAGGTCACAAAGGAAAAAGAGTACGAGTCTATGTGGTGCAGATGGGATAGATTATAATTTATAAAGATTTTTTATGAAAATTTTTTATAACATTTATATTTTATAAATTAAAAGTAACCTGAATGTTTATAAATGTGTGTTTTTAATGCTCTTTGTTTCTTTAATGTATTTTTCCTTTAAAGGTTAACTGGTTAGTTCTGGAGGGCTTTTTTAGAAATGTGATTGTATGAAATGTGTATATGTTACTATTTAAACAGTTTTTGTCTAGTGATGGTTGTCTGATGAAGCAATTTTTTAACTGCGAAAGTGCTTACAAATTAACTATATCTATTGATATACAGTTTCTCTGGATTTCGTTTTTTTTGGATTTTCTCCATTTCCTCTGCATCAGGGACTTTTATATTTCAACTTTGTTTGATTTGCTGCTGGGGTTTGTTTCGTTTATGCGTTTTAATTAATTTATGTAATAAAAACTGAATTTTATTCAACAAGTTCAGTTTTATTTTGGGGCCATAAGTAGTTTTATTAAAACTTTTTTTTCCATGTTAAGAGCCTCATGTCAGCTAGATTATGTGGTTCATTTGGAGCAAGTGTCAGCTTCTAAGATTTCAAGGAGAGGTCACTGTTTTTCTTGAAGCCCTCTTATGCACAACTCCTTTCAAAAACATTTTGATATGAGATTGCATTGAAAGGAGCATCCATGGGCAGACAAGTTGAAATAACAAATAAAAGAACACTAAGAGTTAAAGGTCATAGGAAAGTAAAAGACACTGTAAAACCATAGATCCAGCCCTGAATGGGTGCTGGTTATGTTACTGGCACCAACAGGAAAACCTTTTCCATTTGCTAATATGTGATTTTCCAGTAGCAGATTTTCTTGTCTCCATTAGCAAATGCTGCAAATCCTCAGTAAACAGGTGCCTAAAAGGAATTAAGATCCTATTGTCCAAGCTGTCAACTGAAGTCGATTGGTGTTGGATTGTATTAAACACATTTGTTATAGTGTGAATAGATTCAGTCTTTGAGGAAGCTTGGGTTAACTGCCCCTGGCCATTTCCAAAAGATATGAGGACCATAGTTACTTGGGCTAGAAGGGAGTCACCATAATGATCTTAGGGCCTTCCTTATTGATCTTCAGAAATACCCTGGATATTAGTGGAAAGGGTGGAAGAGCATACAGGGATACTCCTGCACAAGGAAAAGAAAAGGCATCTGTTTTCCAGGCTTTCTTGCATTGAGTCCTGAAGCAGAAAAGTACAGTTGTCCAAGATCTTAACAATAACAGTATTCTCAATCATGCTTCTTTACTCCTGAGATATCTTGCTGGGGACAGCCAAAAGTCTGATCAGCATACCAAGGTTTTATATATTCCAGGCACAGTATGTCCTACTCGCAAGTGTAAGGTGCATATTTGGTGTTCAAAAATGAAGTACCCCAAAGAACTAAGCAACCCCAGAGTAAAGTAATAACATGTACATCCAAGAAGTGGGAAAGAAGGCAAAAAAGGAGGAGATGGAGGAAAAAAAGAGAGAGAGACTTTGGTCAGAAGGAAAATAGAAGTAACAAGGGATAGGAGGGAGGGACAGAATACTGCAACAGGTGGACATCTACTGTTATGCTGTTATGGTAAGATCTTGTACAACTGCACAATGTAATTCCTTATCACTTTACAGTAGCTTTTTATACTTTCCCAGGAGTAAAGAATACTGCAAAAGTATGAAAGGAGGAAGCCAAAGAAGGGCCCTCTAAAACCCCATGAAGGATGTCCCTGGCAAAACCTGCCCTGGCCTTAGAAATGATATCCAACTTGTAATGTTTGGTGAAAGTGTGAAGAGAAGACAAAGTAGCAGCTTCTAAGATAGATCTAGTATCTAGACCCATGAGAAACTACCAGAATAGGCCACTGCCCTGGTAGAATGAGCATGAACATAACAGAAAAGCTGCTTTTCATGAGAACAACAAAAAGAAATTGGTTTAGAAATCCAGAAGTAGATGGTTTACTTACATACCACCAAGCCAATTTCTTGGTATGAAAGGAAACAAACTTCTCAGATTTGCTAATATGTGTTGACTTGTTAGATTAATATCTGCCCTGTCTAAGTAAATCCAAGGTATGAAAAACCTCTCACTAGGATTCTGCAGATAAGATAAAACAGTAGTAAGATGACTGGGCAGATTCAGGGACAAATCATTAACCTCACTGGACGTAAAAGGACAAGTACAAATAAAAACCATGTCCCTCTGAAAATAAAAAAAAAAAAAAGTTGAAACACCATGAGTGCTTGAAGTTTAGGACCCTCTTGGCAGAAGTAAGAGCCACCAACAATGCAGTCTTCCAGGAACAATGTTGTAGGGAAACTACAGGCTAAAAAAGGGACAGAGTTCATTTCTGAAGAACAAAGTTAAGGTCCCAAAAAAGGAAAATCTACATTCTTGAAGGCCTGATACGAGTACTACAAAAAATGTAGGACTTCAATACTACAAGTCAAAGGTAGATTCAGAGGCAGACAAGCGGAGATGGCTGACAAACTTTAACAGATAAAACATCACTCATTACAAGGTAGATGTGGCCTCCTGGAACAGGGCATCTTTTGGATCCATGGTCCTGAAGAGTCTACTCCATTGAGCCACCCAAGAAGAAGGTGCTGGGGACACGGTCCCAACAAGCAAAAATGAAGGTGAGATAGGGACAGCATAACAAAGAAGTTATGTACTCACCATAACATTCCACGTTTGTTGTCCTTGGTCTTGCCTTCCTTCTTGCATCCCATCCTCCTTCCCCCTTAATGGAAGATCAAGAGGAATTGTCCATAAACTGGGAACATAGGCGGCGAATCCCTTCCTGCCTTATGTGCTGGAAAGACTTGAAATCCTTTTACTACCATCTTGGTGGGATATATATATACATATATAATTATATATATATATATATATATATGTGTGTGTATATATATATATATATATATATATATATATATATATATGTTTGCATATTACAGTGTTATGGGTTATCGCAAACGAGATCTGGGTAACTCTTGCTGGGCATGTTGGGATGGGGTCTAGCCTCGAGCCAGTGGAAGCTCTCTAGCTTTCGAGTGTGGCCAAGTCAGAGCCGAAGATCGGCTCCGAACCCAACCAGCAAGAAGGAAAGCGAGATCATGGACAACAAACATGGAACGTCATGGCGAGTACGCAACGTCTTTTTTTTCATCATGATTTAGTGTTTCCTACATTTTAACACCACTCTGGGACTATTTACAGGCTTTTAAATATTTTTATACATAATTGGAGTCTGACCACATGGGGTCTGACATCTTGAAGTAATTCTGATTGTTTAGTCTGCCTCTAGGTATCCCCTAATGCAGTGCTTGTCTACATGAAAAAAAAATTACATCACGGAGGCCTCTTTCTTTCTAACGCTCCTGTCACTGCACTGTTTTTACATGCAGACACTGCTGTCTTTCAGTCAGTTTTAAGTAACATTTCATGCCGTTTAATGACTACTTAAAAAAACACAAACACTGCAAATGCCACAGAATAAACTTTCAAAGAGCTTTTTACTGCTGCTTCTTTTTAGAATGGCTAAACTGCAGTCTTTTGTAAAGCCTGAATTTGTACTACTTTGACAGCTAGGGAAGTTAGGTGTGAAGGGAGATTGGAGAAGAGCCAAAGTGCAAAGGGTAATTTGAGCAGTTATCTACTGTGATTGACAGCTCACAGCTGGAGACTTGACTCGTGTACTGTTTCCTTGTTCTAGCCTTTATTTTCTGTATGGGTAGGGGAAGGACCAGGGAGTTGTGACATCACAGCATGGGTGGGTTTTTAGGATGGTAGTGGTGATGTCAGTTTGGGGAGGGAAATGACCAGCAAACTACCTGTAACCCGTGGTCTTGACATCAGTGAATCGGAAACTTTTCCAGGGCGGGAAAAAAGGTACATGTTTTATTTTATTTTAGGTACATTGATGATTTAATTTTTATTTGTGATGCAGTACCAGCATTTGTTTTGGAATTAAATGATGTGTATAATATCAAATTTGATGGTTTACAATGTGGCACAGAGGTGAATTTCTTGGATGTTCATCTATCTGAAATGAAAGATGGTTCTATTGAAACTACAGTTAATCGTAAATTTGAGGATGGTAACCAATACTTATTTAGTACTAGTTGCCATCTGTCCATACTATTCAATCCTTACCTTATGGGGAGATGATTAGATTGTCCAGGCTTTGAAATAAGTTATATTTACAAAAAGCAAATTTGCCAAACTTTGTCTATGTTCTTACATAGAGGTTATAGTGAGAATTTAATTCAAGTGTCTATTGATAAATTAATACAGTTTAACCTCAATATGTGTAATAATAACAGCAGTAAAAGACATATTTGTTCTAGTAATAATAATTCTCCTGTTGAGGGAGATGAAATGTTTTTTGTGACTACTTATAACATTTTAAAGTACAAGAGTTTGGGAATTAATAAAGCACTATTGGAAATTCTCACACAGGGATAAATTGATGCATAGGATTATTTGTGATTTACCCTATGTGGCTTACAAGAGAGTACAGAATTTGGGGGATAAACTTGTTAAAGCTTATTTTATTTCACCGGTAGTTAGTCCTATCTCCCCAATGTCTTTGGGTACTATACCCTGTAATAATTGTAACATACATTTTCATATATTAGAGAGTTTTCCTAGGATTAATGTGAAAATATTTAGACCACATAATCATTTCTCATGTGATACAGCAGGTGTAATATATTGTTTGAGGTGTCCCTGCAACCTTTTCTATATTGGGGAAACTAAGAGGAAATTTAGAATCAGGTTGCAGAGAGACATCAGGAAACAGACTGGAAAGTCCTACAGCCAGGGGCGGCTCATGATATCGGACTGCCAGACTGCAGCCCTCCCACCTAGGGAAAAAAAAAGAAAGAAAAATCTTTAAACTAAAAAACAAGCAGAAAAAAAAAAGCATGAATCCAGACTGCCTTTATCAGCAGTCCGGATAGAGATAGACAGGTACCCAGCAATCATTGCTGCAAATGCACCCAGGAATCAGTGCGGAGACTACCCCACAGAAGAGGAGGTCCCGACTGCTTCGGCTGCAGGCAGATCCAATCAGGACAGAGAGGTGAGCTGCTCTTGCGGGACTTGCATTGCACGGGCTCATTCAGGAGGTAGGTGTAACAGGTTTTGGTCACTGGCTGGATTGCTCCATGTCACGGGTAGTTTTTGCTGCTTCAGGTCGCTGGATGGTTTTGCTGCTTGGATTTCTCCAGGTCACGGGTGGTTTTTGCTGCTTCAGGTTGCTGGATTGCTCAAGTTTTGCTGCTTGGATACTTCTGCTGGATTTAGGCGTTTGGTCGCTGGATGGTTTTGCTGCTTGGATTACTTCAGGTCACTGGGTGAGACATATATCAAGTGTGTGTCTGTGTTTGTCTGTGTAATGCCCCAGTTACTGTATACTAGTGGCTACAGAGAGCAAATGGTGGTGGATAGAGATACTTGGGCTTGAAACCTGTACCTTGGATGCAGGTGGCAAGGACCCGAATTCCCTATCCACCACCATTTCTAAAAAAAAACTTGCAGATTTTTGCCTTATATTTGTTCTGTTCCTCATAAAATCTGTGGTTTCTGTATCTACATTTTTCCTTGCAAAGTCTGTAGTGTAGTGGTGCACTGGTAGCATTGTTGCCTAACAGCTACAGGTTCTCTGATTTGATTCTTGGCTGGGGTGCCTTCTGTGTGGTGTCTGCATGTTCTCATCTTGCAAAGATGAGATTGGCATTTCTCTCTGCTCTGCTGAAAATTCTTTTGTTCCAAGTCAGACTAGTTTACTGGTTAAATGTTTAAAAAATAACAGGCATTTGAATTTCAGACTTCATATTCTTCAGAAAGTACATGGTAACAAAATTGTTCTAGCAGTTGTCTAAGTTTATAACATGGATATTTGAAATGTGTCCCTATTTTTGGGACTGTATTCCCCCATTATTGGCTTTGTCCAGGTATTTGTGCTTGAGAGTTATCTATGGTGAGAACTGTATTCATTGAATGTTTGGGGGCTGTATTACCCCCCATTACTGGCTTTGTCCACATGTTTTTTGCTAAGAGGTTGAGAGCTATAGTGAGAACTGAATTCACTGAATATGTGTGGGGGCTGTATTCCCCCCATTACTGGCTTTGTTCAGGTGTTTTGTGTCAAGAGGTCAACAGCTATGCTGAGAAGTGAATTCACTAAATGGTAGCCATTTAAGTTAGTCTTCCTCTCTTTTACAAAACAGCTGATTTGGCATAGTGGTATGTTTCTCTGACTGTTTTGCACAGGGTCCCCTGGGTTAATGATGTGGCAGTGAAATGTATGGTGGTAACACAGCATTTTATTCTAGCAACTTTCCAACATTATACAAGCAATGTTTAAAATGTGTCCCTGGTTGTCCCCCCCCCCCCCCAATAAATTTCAGCTTTTTCCAGATTTCTTGTTTTGCAAAGTCCAGAGATACAACTGCGTGTCGAGTAGATTTTACAAGGAGCCGAGAGCTGCAGGGGAACAAAACTTTAGTGCTGCTTATTCTGAGTCTGCTTGCATTAATAGTACAACAGATAGTGCACTTGCTGTTGATGCAGAAGGCTGTGGGTTCTACTTCCACAGTAGATGGATACATTGCTGATACTGTACTGTGTTGTAAAGTGGGCAGATGCTGCAGTCCTTTTTGGCAAAGATACCTAGAGTAGTAACTATGAACCTGTTATCAGTTTGCCATACAGTCCCTATTGCGATATTACTAGCTTATTTTTTTTTAATGCATGCAACATAGGCAATTTATTCCTCAAGGGCAACAGGCACTTGATTTGTAGATGAATAAACAGTGACATATATAGTTGGTTGCTGGCAGCAACCTCTTCATTGTTACAGATTTCTTTAATGTGGAATTATTTAGATGACTTTTATTACTTCAGAAATTGTGCATATTTACTGATACTGGTGGACTGTAGACGATTGAGTAGACTTTTATGATGGAAATGTTCTGAATTGGGTAGTTTTGTCATTGGTGCATGCATTTTGTTTCATTGTTTACTGGAAAAATGTTCAAAACAACAAATTTAAAATGCCGTCTAACAACTGTACTGCATTGTACAAGGAATATAATTTAGTAGAATCAGAAAGGTGTATCAAAGAGCACATGTATGTTTCATGTGCAAGGGGCCTATGATTTGAAAACAGCCCAAAGTTATTCTTTATCTGCCACTGGCAAAATGTATTTTCTTTGAATGTGGGTTTCAATGCTGTTTCATTGAATGCGAGTTTCAAGGGCAGAGAAGTTTTTAATGCTAAGCCTGTTTTCATTGTGAGACTGCGTTGTTTTGTTTAGCAGATGTCTTAGTGTTTGTGCTGTAAAATGCAAAATAAAACTTTCAAATGAAATCCAGATCATCATAGAAGTAAAGCAGTATGCACATTAGTGTTTATGGTATATGGAGTGAAATAGCCAAGTAATGGATCATTGGAATGGCTGCAGGGGGGAGGGCTCCATTCGACCATGATTTTGTGAGGGGGAAGGGCGACAAACTCAAAGACAGCCCCAGCTGAACTATACCTCCCAACTGTCCAGATTTTCACAGAATGAATAGATTTTTGCTTCTTAATTTTTGGTTTGTTCCTCATAATATTTGTGGTTTTCTGGAAAATCATTTAGGAATTAAGTCACTAAATAATGACACTGAGTTTCAGACTTCATAGAAAAATGCATGCTGAAGTAAGACCTGTTCTATCAACTGTCTCAGTTTATACAAGAGCAATTTTTAGTACAGTTTATGTTTCCCCAATATATTTGGCCTTGTCCAGATTTATTGAATTAACAGGTTGAGAGGTACATGCAAATAAATTGCTTTATAGAATTAAGCATAGCCAAACCTCGCAACTGTCCCCAAATTTGACTCAAAATGTTGCTCTTCCCCCAATAATCCCTCCACAAAATAGCAATTTTGGAAGAAAACATGGAGGGTTTACAATTTAGAAATAACTGTAATGATCACAGTTATAGATTACTTTTATTTCAGAAATGCATGTAGATTCTTTTATTTTGTCAGCTGCTCAAGTTAGCAGTACTATTATTAAAAAAGTGTCCCTTCTTTGACAGGTTCCCAGCTGTATTGTGTGGCTATTTTATATTTTTGCATCACATTTTTGGTCCATTTTTCATAAAATTGTTTTTTTTGGCAAATTAGTGGTACATCATTAAAGACTGAAGTTAGAAAATGACAGACATTCGAGTTTCAGATTTCATATCCTTCAGAAAATTCCTACTAATGCAAGACCTTCTATTATCTTTCTATGTTTATAAGAGCAATATTTAAAAATTGTCCTTATTTTTGGGCCTTTGTCCCACTTCTATGTATGGCTTTGCTCTGAGGGTGAGGTATGACAAATGTGTCAGGGCCATCAGTCAGTCAGAGAGTGAGGTATGACAACAGTCAGCCAGAGGCAATTCAAATTGTGACATACTTGTTGCACCCCACTCCCCCATGTAGTGACTCTGGATGTGTCCAAGCAAGGCAAGGAGCAGTTGTGCAGTGTAAATGTGCAGGGTATCCCCCCATGAAGTGTAAATGTGCAGGGTATCCCCCCATCCAAGGTAGACACAAGTACTACAGTGGCTTTTCATCTGTTCTTGATTTTGCAGAATGGTCTGGTTTCTGTCATATTTTTGTACTGTTGATTTATGCTTATTACTCAAAGTGCCTGTTGCTCTGTGTTTTAAGTAGCAATGCTTTAATGACTATCAGGTAAGCTCGTCCGAGATCATAACATGCAAGTAAGCTTTAATAAGCATACCGTTAAAGAATTGCCAACATTGAAGCCTTTCTGTTGTTGCCATGCAGAGAATACTTAACTAGATAATGTATAAATGTTGGGTATTGAAATGCATACGACAGTATTTGTAATAAAGGACAGGATTACATTATTTTAAGAAGCTCATTACACTTGTTGGAGACTTCCAGTGATCTCTGAGGGCTTTACCCGTAAACTAAACAGAATGCCATTCATGTGTGGTCCATAACCTGTACAGTAATCCTTTACGCAATGTATCTTGAGCTTGTTTGCTTTTCATTTTTTACTTTGATCATGTTTTCCCCATGAAACAAGTAGATAGTTGTCAGGCAGCAGGTCTTTTTTGGATAAGAAACATTTTTACAAGTGGGGGTATCACAGAGATTGCTACTTTCAGCATGTTACTTGGTACTTTAATAAAGCTGAATATAAATTATAATGCAGTGCAAGGAGAAGCGGTTTGAGATGAGTGCTGCATGTTTTTCTTATACATGATTTTAACTGGCATTCCAGTAACGTATTTAAAAAGTAATTTATTTTTTTCATGCCTCACAACCTTTTTGTTTCTATCTAGATATTAAGTAAGCTGTCAAGCAGCCAGTGCATTGAAATATTTTTATTCTTTTACACTTCATTTGTCTTGATTGGACTCTCATAATGAGGGTTTGGTACCCAAAGCAGCATATTTAATTAAAGTTTAGTTTTTGTGGTTTTGAGCATAGCTACTCCCCTTTCTAGTTGTCCGCACCCCTTCCCACTGACCCCACCCATTCGGCTATCTCCTGCAGCCCCCCTTTGATTTGAAGTCACCAGCCGCCACTGCCTACAGCATCTCATTTTTTGGAAAATCATCATAATGATGCTAATTTATTACAAGCTACAATTGTGGAAGAAGTGTTTATCAGGAAGGGGGATGAAAGATTAATTTAAAATGTTTTATTATACAAAGAAGCTGTCTTTATATTGAAGTTTGACACATTAACACCAAGAGGTCTGAATAGAGAAGTAAATTGGAGAAGTTTGCTTTAAATTATCTGTTTAATTGATTGATTAATTTACTAAATAACTGTTGATGTATAAATAGGAGAATGTCTTTTTGTAATTTTGTACTCTTTGAAGGCTGTTGTGGCCGAGGCGCTAAGTCAGTGTAATAAATTTTACTGTGGAACTGAATCCTACTGTTGTTTTTTTGGTCCATTTTGCTGGTTTTATTGCTGGTTGTAATTTCGGGACAAAAGGTTTTTGAAAGTGAAACCAACACAGTACAGTAAGGTACTGCTCTAGTGGAGAGAAACAGTCAATTTAAAATATTTTAAATGCTGCACTCATAGTCAGGACAGTAAATATGGAGAAAAGACACAGAAGTTGAGCATCTGATAACAGAATCCCATTGTTGTCCTTTAAGAGACGATTTTACAAGTTTAATGAAGGATTGGGTGGGGGTGGGGGTGGGGGAGGGGGTGCCCCCCCCCCAGTTGAGCATGAATTGAGTTAGTCATGTTTCAGTGGCTGTTAAATTTTTGGGAGACTTGCCAGGTTGTCAGATGTGCATATGAGTGGGGAGTCATCTGTGTATTATATTAGGATGGCCTGTTGTGAGGAGAGTGATGGAGGATGGGAACAAAATGTAGCCATGTGGTACACCGGTAGTGACTGAGAGTTATGGAGAGAGGACGGAGTGCATTTTATTGATTGATACCTACTGGAGATGAAGCTTCTGAACCACAGAAGGGTGGGTTGAGATGGACCTAGTGAGGGCAGGAATCTTAGAAAAATTCACTAAGCTAGGCATCAACCCTTGTATCACTAGGTGGGTTGCAAACTGGCTCACAGATAGAACCCATAGTGTGAAAGTAGCCGACTCCAAGTCGGAGTCCACAAGGATCAGTCCCGGGTCCTCTCCTGTTTGGTATCTACTTCTCAGAAGTCCAGGCCAACATGAGGGGACTCTGGCTGACAAAATTTGCAGACGATTGCAAGTTGGGAGCTATTATTAACTCACCAAGTGATGTTGATATCCTACAGAAAGGCCTCACTGTGACCAACTACTGGTGTCAGAACCATGGCCTTAAGCTCAACGCCAAACAATGTCGCCATCCCCTTTGGGAAAAACCAAGTTCCCATAAATTACCACATCGATGGTAGTCCACTGAACACAGAAGGCATTATAAGAGATCTGGAAACACAGGTTGACAACAAGCTCGCTTTTGACCACCACATTGCCACTGTGGTCAGAAAGTCCTTCTATGTGGCACATCCCATTACTAAGGGTTCTGCATCCAGGAAGAAAGAGGTCATTGTCTCCCTCTACTCTTCCCTCATTAGGCCAATCATAGAGTACAATGCCCCATTTGGCAAGTACCTCACTAGACACCTGCAACAACTGGAGAGGCCGCAAAAGTACCTCACAAAGAGGACCCTAGGCCTTAAAAACTTGTCCTATATGGACAGGCTCAAAAAAACTCCAAATATTCTCTCTCTCATATCGCCTACTTAGAGACGATCTCTGCTCGACTTAACTAGCCATGTCTGACCCAGCTCTGTTAGAAATGCTACATCTAAAGAAATCCCAATCTCTCCATACCACACGCTCTGGAAACCTCAACCTCATTACCACAATCAACATAACGTGCTGGAGAACAGGTTCATAACCCAGAGACTGCCCATGCTATGGAACAGACTTCCCATACATGTCAAACAGAGCACCTCACTGACCCTCTTCAAGAGAAATCTTGATGAGTGGATGGGAAATAGAAAATTCACCCCGGGAATTACTCCAGTGGCTCTACTCGACAGAGGCACTGGGAACTAAAGTCGGGTGGTATGATGCCATGATAATCCTATGAGCTAGGCTTGTAAAGGCTCCAGGGCCATTAGCCTAGTACACACCTACGAACCTAAGTATGCCATACCAGAATTGAGCAACTCGCAATAAACAGTAGAAACACTTACATAAAAAGGGTTAAAGTCATGTCTGAAACAACAAATAGAAAACATGTTCCATTTAGTCAAATATAAAACTTTCTAGTAGTGGGTTTTCTAGCCTCCTGCAAAACCAAGTGCATCCTCTGAAAACTGGTGCCTAAAAGGTATCAAAAACCCTATCACCCAAAATGTCAAAAGAAGGATGGTCAAGTGAAGGTGAATTAGAGGTCCCTTTTCTTGTCTGAGACAATCTACCGGTAATTTGTGAATGCTCCTGGCTAGATGAAATAAAAGTGGGAATCAGTGTTGCCTGGGCTAAAGAGAGTCACCAGCAAGATTTGGGGCGTCTCCCAGAGGTCTTATACAGGACATTTTTAGATGAGAAAGAGAAGGATAAATGTATAGAAATATCCCCTTCCAACAAAAAGGCATATTGTCCACTTTCCAAGCTAGAGGACTTGGAAATCTGAAACAGAACTACTGGGGAAGTTGTCTACTCAGAGGCGAGGCAAAAAGATCTACCTGAGGAATACCCCCACTGACTTGCAAAGTCCATAAACACCTCTCTGTGAGGCATCCATTTGTGAGGATTTGTCTTGGACCTCCTCAAAGAGTCTACCACAAGACTGTGCTCTGAAGGAATGCATGCAGCCTGAAGAGCCAAGTAATGGCAGACTGCAAATTCTAAAGCCTGAAGAGCCAACCAGCAAAGAAGGTAAGCTTTTCTGCCCCCTTTCTTGATGTACCACATGACTGGTACTGTCTGTAAACATCTTTAGAAGACCTGGAACCCAAAGGGAGTGAAAAGTATGGAAAGCTAGAAGTAGAGCTTTCATCTCCTTGATGTCGATATGGTCTGCCAGTTGTTGATGGGAACAAAGACCCTGGACTTCAAGATTGTTAGGAGGAGGCTCCCCAACCATGATCAGAAGCATCCGTGTACATCTCCTGAGTAGGGAGAGGAGCTTGAAGAGGCAGACCTGGATTCAAGGAAATCTGGGTGACTAACGTTGGAGCGCAAGCTTGAGACAAGGCAAGAGAGGAAACAGATATTCCAGAGGGTGGCAGTGCTGGAGCCAAACAATCTTGAGACACCATTAAAACTTCCTTGCATGGATTTTGCAAAGGGAACCATGGGAATGGTGGATGCCATGTACTCCAGAGTTCAGAAAAATTCCCATGCAGGAAGTACTGGAAATAAGCGGTCAAAGAGAGGACTTTGGGAGGCAGGAGACAAATCAAAACTGGAATGGTCTGAATCCTGCAAACCAGAAACATTTGGTCCAGGGAGGGAGGGAGTCAGCACAGACTGTGATTCAATATAAACCCCACATTGTGCAGAAGCAAAGTGAAGTGTAGATCCTGAAGAAAGAGCTCCTGATAGGGGGCTTGAATCAAAAGGTGGACCAAAAAAAAAAAAAGAAAACTTGAATCCCCTGCAGTCTGCAGAAGGCTACCACAGGGACCAGACATTTGATAAAGACCCTCGGAGTTGTAGAAAGACCAAAAGGCAAAACAGAGACCTGATAAATGAGGGGAAAAAACAGAAGATGTAAAGACTTCCTGAAGAAAGGGAGAAATAGGAATATGAAGTTAAGCATCCTTCAAATCCAGGGATAGCAGAAAGGCTAGAGGAAAAAAAGTGTCTGAAAAGTCAACATTCTGCAAGAAGGGACCTTAAAAAAGGTGTTGAGAAGAGACAGGTTTAGAATGGGCTTCCACAACTCCACCTTCCTGGGAACCAGAAACATTCTGGAATAAAAGTATGTTCCCTGCTGAGACAAGGGGACAGGGTGGATGGTTCTCTGCACCACCACATACTGCAGAAAGAAAGGGAAATGTGGGAGCTTACAAGGAAGAGGCTGAAGGCCTAAGAATGTAAAAAGGGACTTCCAAACCAGGAAATACTATTCTGAATAATGGAAAGTACCCAAACCTCTGATTTTACTTGTTGTCAAGCAGAAGAGAGTCAGAGGGACAGAGGATTATGGCCAAGAGGTAGGAGCATCTGAATGTCAAACAGAAGTAGAGTTGTCATGGAAAGAAGGTTTTTGCCTCTTGGCACCTTGAGAAGGCACACCTGAAAAATAACACACTTCTAGAAGCCCTCTTACCCCCAAAAGGCTGTTTAGGCTGCCTACATACAAAAAGAGGGTTCAGAAGAATAAATTTATCTGAAACATAAGAACAGGAGAGACAAAGATTTGTTTCAAATCCTGCATAACTTTGTCCTTATAGTGAAGAGTCTAAGTCAGCCACAGCAGTAGCAAACAGATTCCAGTTGTCTAAGGGAGAAGCCAATAACTTTGAATGTCTACAGGCAGAGGCTTGAGGTACAACCAAGAATACCTCCTCATAACAAGATCCAGATGCAACTTCCTTAGAGGAGGCATCATCAGCATCATAACAACATTTAATAGATTGACAAGTCACCTGAGAAGCAAAGTTCAAAAAGGAAATGAAAGAAATCTTACCCTCAGAGTCAGGAAAATCAGCTGGAATGCCCCAATGTTCAGAGAAGAGAGCCAGGACGTACCTAGTCATATGGGTCTGGTAACTAATAATCTTAAAGGCTAAGGCAGCAAAGGTATATACATTTTTACCATACCTATCCATGGCACAGCTGTCACTATTACATGGTAAAAGCTTAGAAGAAGCCAGCAAACTTGGTTTATCAGTGGCTACAGAAATAACAGCAGGATCAGAGGAAGAGCATTTACATAAAAACTGTTGAGCTTCAGGAACCTTGTAGAACCTGTCCAGTTTCTTAAGAGCAGGAGATTGAGAGTCAGGGGTCTGAGAAGATGCAGTGAAAGTATCCAGTAGGACTGCCAGCACTGGAGGGACTGCAGATGGCAAACAAGAATCTATTTTATTTATTTATTTATTTAAATTTGTTGACCGGGAGTGTCCGACTGGACGTAGGTCCATTTTCAGCGGAGGCCCGGGGAGAAAAGCTCCACAGTTAAAATAAACAGACAGTATACACATTATATTACATAGTGAATAACAATTTACATAGCAATTACTTACAACATATTTACAGATGAAGAACATAGTACATCAGTAGACAACCAGAATCTTTATCTGTGAAGTGCATACCAGACATTAACAAATGTTACAAGAAGAAGAAGTTCGTGCTGTATAATAAGTACTGGCTTATGAGCATCTGAGCTTGCTATAATCAAGGTAGTTAGTGGAGTGGAAAGAAAGGTAGTGGTTGGATGGGGTGGATGATATTAGAGTGGGAGTTGCAAGGGCATAGCCAGCATGTTTTTAGTTGCGCTTTTAGTACAGTTTTGAAGTGGGTGCCTGATGGTATAGAGGTAATTGTGGGTGGGAGTGAGTTCCATAATTTGGCTATGGCGCACGAGAATAGTGCTTCACCAGCAGAGTTATTGGCTTTAGTGATCTGCAAGTGATTTTTGCTGCTGGATCTTAGTGGTCTGGTGGTGCGATAGGGTTTGAGTAGATTCTGGAGGGATGGGACATTTAGTGGATGGTTTACTAGTTTGTGGGTGAGTGAGAGTTGATACCACTGAAGGAGGTGAGGGAGTTCAAGTCAGTCCAGTTCAGCAAGTGAGAGACAGTGGTGACTACGGTAGGATGCCCCTGTGGCGAATTTGGCGATTTTGTTGTAGCAGGTCTCTAGCTTGTTTAGATCACATTGCCTTAGGTTGGTATATATTGGAGAGGCATAAAGTAGGGTGGAGATAAGGTGGGAATTTGCTATTGAAATCTTTGCTGCTTTGGTGAGAAATTGCTTATTTCTGTATAACGCTTCTAGTTTTTTGTGGACTTTTTATAGTCATGGATATGTGAATGTCAAATTTTAGTTTATTGTCTATTTCCACTACTAGCAATTTGGTGTGTTCAGTTGGGTATATAGTGGTGTTGTCTTTTGCTGTGATGTTAAAGTGAGAGTAGTTTTGAGTATGTTTGGTGGGTTGGAAGATGAGTAGTTTAGTTTTGTTTGGGTTGAGTATTAATCGGGCATCAGATAACCATGTTTCAACAGAGGAAAAGGCTTCCTGTGTGACTTTTTGCAGTTTTGGTAGGGACTGGGCTGAGCAGATGATGGTCGAGTCATCTGCGTATTGTATGAGTGTGCCATGTTTGGTGGCAGAGGCTAGATTATTGGTGTAAACAGAGAAGAGTAGGGGTCCAAGGATGGATCCTTGGGGAACCCCTATGGAGACAGGTAGTTGGGGAGATATGTCATTCTGCCATACAACGGATTGTTGGTGGTCAGACAGGTAACTCTGAAACCAGTTGGTGACAGATTGTGAGAAGGATAGGTTATTGAGGACAGAGATAAATTGTTTGTGTGGGACCATGTCAAATGCTTTAGATAGGTCTAGGAAAGTAGCAGAGGAGAGATAGCCATTGTTTTTATGCTGAAGGAGAGTGTTAGTAAAGGAGAGTAAGGCAGTGGTGGTGCTATGGTTTGGTCGGAAACCATGCTGAGTACTGGAAAGGAGGTTGTTAGTAAGGAGGTAGTCTGAGACCTGAGAGTGTATGCATCTCTCTAGTATTTTGGAGAGTGGAGAGAGAATAGCTATGGGGCGGTAATTGGCTAGTTCTGTGGAGGGTCCGCCTTTGTGGAGGGGAATTGTATGTGATACTTTCCACAGTGTGGGAACGTAACTTTCTGACAGAGATCGGTTAATCAAGATGGATACTGGGTAGGCCAGAGCATCAGCTGCGATTTGTAGTTATTCACTTGAAAGGCTGTCTGCTGCTAATTTGGTGGGTTTAAGTTTAGTTAAGAGTTTTTTATGATGGAGGTAGGTACAGGAGAAAAAGAGAAGGCAGTGGGGAGATTACTAGTCGAAGGTGTGGGTTGGAGGGGAGGGGGGTTGTGTTGTTTAGCTAGTGATAGTATGGTTTGGGTGAGGTGTGTGTTGAATGAGGTAGCAATATTTTCTGAGGAGTGAGGGATGTTAGGAGGAGGGGTACTGACTTTACCTGGGTGGAGGATGGAGTTTATGGAGGACCAGAATTGTTTGGGGCTGTGTTGTGAGGAGACTAGGGCAGACTGGTAGTATTGGGATTTGTCCTGTTTTATTAGCTTTTTGACTCTATTGCGTAGTTCTAGGAATTTCTGTCTAGCTGAGGGGTTTTGGTTTTGCGCCAGTGCTCCCAGGCTTTATCCCAGTTTTCATTTCTGACTTAGTGGTTTTCTGTAGCCATGGGGAGGGCTGTGCTTTGGTTCTGGAGAATCTTATGGGGCATGGTAATTAAGGATGTTCAGGAAGGTAGTATTAAAAAATTCAACTGCATCATCTAGACTGAGGTACTTTAGAGGATGCCAGTTACATTCTTTGAGGGATGAGATGAATGTGAGTGGGTTAAAGTTTAGTTTTTTACGTATTTGACGGTAGATGACAGGTTTAGCTAGGTATAGGTATTTTTTGAGTAGGAATGTTGGGGAGTGATCACTGAGGCTATCTGATAAGCAGCCTGTTATATATGACTGGGGGCTCTTACTGACTAGTATCCAATCCAGAGTAGTGTGATTGGTGTTTTTATTTATCCTGGTTGGTGACTGGACTAGAGTGAAGCCATGAAGGTGTACATGATGGGTTGGATTGTTGCCAGAACAGGATTGCCAGTCAATACTGAAATCACCTAAGATGATAGTTTCTTGGGGGAGATGGTGGGTAGACCAGCTGAGGTGGTTTTCTAGGGGAGGGATGTTTTGGCCAGGTGGGAAGTAGCATCCAATTATGTTGATGGTTTTGTTTTGGTTAATTTTGCGGTTGGTATATATTATTTCTTCATTGCCTATTTGTGGAGCTGATGATTTTAAGATCTGGAGGTTTAGATGCTGTTTAAATATTATAGCTACACCACCTCCTTTTTTGTTTAGCCGGTCTACTCTTAGTATGCCGTAACCTTTAGGGAGTATTTGCTCACTGGTAATGTGAGGTTTTAGCCAGGATGACTATATCTGGGGAGTACAAGTCTATGGTGGCATGGAGTTCATGGACTTTGTTGGATATACTTCTAATATTTAGGCATAGTAGAAGGAAGTCACTTGGCTTTCTATTGGCTGTAATATGGGAGAAGTTGTGGTTTCTAGTCTGATTATGAAGATTGGGGTTGGAGATGGTAGGGCCAGGGTTGGGGTGGATGTCTCCACTTAGGGCTAGTTTTGATAAGCATGAGATTATTAGTTTTCTCAGTTTTTGAATGTGTTTGTTTATAAGGGAAACTTTATGATTGTGCTCTGTGGGTAATAGGTATGGTGGGAGGGTTACTATGTTAAGTTGTAGGGATGCTTTATGTTTGAGTAATATAGTTGGTAGAATATGTAGGGGGTGCATAGGGATGGTTCTTGAGCTGGTGGGAGGGGAGTGGAGTGTGGGTGAGACATGAGTGGTGGTGTGAGTAGTAGTACAGTGATAGTGGTTGAGTGGGGGAATGATGGAGCTTTGGTAGTTTGTAAGATATGCAAGGAGAGTGCATGCAGTGAGCACAGGAAAGGTATGCTTGTACATGTTAGTTGAGGAGGTGTGATAGTAGTGAGAAGATGGAGGAGGTAGTGTTGGGCTAGTGCTGTGGTTGGCTATTAGAAAGATGGGAGGGGTTTGAGTGCAATAAAGGTGGGACCACCGGGGGCGGGAGGTAATAGGGAGCAGGGTGGGGAGCGAAGCGGGTAGAGACCCTGTTAGTTGCTCATATGAGGGGCTGGAAACAATCACAAAGCAAAGACAAGTATGTGTTAAGAAACAATCACAATTGACCAAGGACTGCTCAGAAACTGTAAGTCGTTTCTTAATTTCTTAATTTCTCAGGTGGAAAAACAGGATAACCTTGTAATGTTAAGTTGTCCATCTCGCCTTCATTCTTGCTGGATGGGTTCGGAGCCGACCTCGGCTCCGACTCGGCCACTCTAAAAGCTCGAGAGTTGGTTCCACCGGCTCGAGGCTCCCCTTATATCCCACAATGCTAGGCGAGAGTTACCTCAGATCTCGTTTGCCGCTACAGCTTCGAGGTTGGTTGTTTCTACCGGTTCCTGGTGAGTGTTAATTTTTCTTGTAAAAATTACTCTTTAAAACCCCTTTTAAGTTAATATTCTTTCTTAGTTAGTGTAGATTAGAAAACTTTATCCCCGACCCTAAATTTTTCCGTTTTCTTTCCCCAAGAACCTTTGGTTCTTCCATTGGGCCTTTAGGCCTTCCCTTCCCTAGTGGAGTGTGTGTGTTTCTTGTAGTTTATTCTAGTTTAGTGTACTTTAAATACTAGTATTACTACTAAATTTATTGTGTTTTCCTGACAGGGTATAACTTGTGTGTTTGGGTGAGTGTTTGTGTACACCTGTCAGTAAAAAAAAAAAAAAAAAATGTCTAAAGAAGCAAAGGTCTCCGGATTCAAGAAGTGTGATGCGTGCTGTCAGAAAATGTCTCTGACAGACGCTCACACTTCTTGTGTCTATTGTCTGGGGCCTTTGCACCTGCAGGACTCCTGTGCTGTGTGCCATGGCTTCAGCCCCAGGGTCCTGCAGGAAAGAAAAAACAAATTAATTCTTAGAGGCTTACTGAAGCCAGAGGATTCCCTGTCAGTTTCAACAGGGAAGCCCTCTAAGGCATCGAGGTCTTCGGCTCCGGCTTCTGAGCAGAGACCTCAGGTTGCTCAACCTTTGCCTTTATCGGCTCCGGCTGGAGCCGATAAGTCTCAGTCCACAGTTTCTGTGGCTCCCTCGGCTCCGGCCGGAGCCGAGGTTATTGAGGTTCCCGTGTCGGCTCCGACCAGACCTTCGGAGCCGACAACTAGGAAGAGGTCTAGGTCACCATCTCTTGGCTCCGTTCATTCGGCTCCAGGATCTCCCCTGCTGTCTGAACGGAGCCAAAGGTCTCATTCCTCTAGGTCATCGAGGCTGTCCGATCATGACCTTCAGAGGGTAGTGAGTCGACTACTTAAGTCCGAGGCACTAGCCCAGATGCTTCAGAGCCCGACTCATCAGTCGATGCCTGCCCGGTCCATCAACTTTTTCCTCCTTGACTCTCTTGAGTTCGGAGCCGGGTCGTCGGAACCGAGGCTGTGATTACGTCAGAGCCGAGACAAGTGTGTTCGGCTCCGTCGGCTCCGTTTTCTTCTTTGGAAGAATCTCGGCGCGGACTTCCCTCGTCGGCTCCTAGGGGTGAGTGGCATCGGACCCTTGTCCGACCCCTCTCCCTCTCGGGCTTGGCTGGTGAGTTCGGCTCCGACATCGGCCTCGGAGCCATCACTGTCGGTGCCGAGGGGGTTCTTAGCTCCTCGGGCGGGGACCTCTGGCTCTGCCTGACAGGGGTGCATTCGAGGTCATGCGGAGTGTGTTAGAGCCTGGCTCTACTCCACAGTCGGCTCCGTCCGCCCCTCCCTCTATGCTGCCTCAGGGTAAGTCGACTCACTCCCTCATCCCGGACCGCAGAGAGCCAGCTCCTCAGGAGCCCCTGTGGGGATTTCATCCTCTTCCGAGGCCTCTCCTGATTTGGCAGAAGAGCCCCCTCGGAAGAGGAAGTGCAAGAGGAAACACATTGACTCACCTGAGTATCACGTCAGACACAGATTTGGATGATTCTGAGGGTTCCCCCCATTCCCCTTCTGAAGATGTCTCATTTGCAGACATTCTGGAGATCCTGAAACAGAGGGGAAATTGGCCAGCCCTCAACCCTTCGGAGGACGAATCTGTGTATCTTGAGGCGTTGGCTCTCGTCCTTCCACCTCCTGGGTGTCCCCTCCCTTCGACCCCCTCATGCAGGTGGTTGCTAAGAAGGCATGGACGGCTCCTGATTCAGTGGACCCCACTCCCAGGAGACCCTCTAAGTTCATCACAGCTCCATCAGACAAGCAATTTTTATCAAAAGGAGTTTCTGTGGATGCTATGGTGGTAGCTGCTGCCACAAAGAAGGAACTGGCTGATCCTTCAGTACCTGTCCATCCACCTAACAAGGAATCTAGGTCCATGGATAGGTGCGGAAGCGGATGTTCTCCTCAGCGACATTTACCATGCGTTAAGCTGAACTACCTGTGCCATTTCACTCGTCTTCAAAGGGACTTGATCAAGGAAGCGAGTGAAATGTTAAGGATCCTACAGCTGCGGGTTTCCAAGAAAAGATGAACACGCAGCTGGCTACCCTTAATTCCATATCCAACTCCTCCATGCCTCCTCTCTTACGCGGCCGATGGAGCGAGCAGAGCAGGGACAGGTGTAGCCTTACGTAGGCACGCCTGGATGCGGCTATGCAATTTTATGGACCCTTTCAAGAGGCGTCTTTCACGAACTCCCCTTTTGATGGATCATCTCTCTTTGGTCCTCAAGTGAAAGAAACCCTGACTAGGTGCGAGACTGATGGCAAGACCCTTTCTGCCGTCTGAGTCCGTTTTTCGACTCCTTCCAGGCCTTACCCCAAAGGCCAGAAGGGTGGAAAGATGTGGTTCCGTAAACAATCTCAAGGGACTTCGCCTGACGCACAGAGTCGTTTTCCTACCAAAGGCAGAGGTGGGAATAACAATGGTAGACGTCGCCCTAGGGGCAGGGGGGGTCCGCAGAATCAGGGCAATCGGGAAGCCTTCCCTGATAAGCCCTTTCAGCATCCCTGAGGTGTTGCCCGACTGCCCATCTTCGGAGGCAGTCGGGGGAAGTTTGTCACTGTACCCAGAAGCCTGGCTATCCCTGACTCAAGACAAATGGGTACAGTCCATCATTTCCGAAGGCTATTCTATCCCCTTTCTTCGTTTTCCAAATCAGTCAAAAAAATCCCTTCCAGATGTTCCACCCGCTCAAAGGGATCTAGCAGCTTTGGAAATTTCAAAACTGCTTGCAAAAAGAGCAATTCAGCCAGTGCCAGCAGACCAACAAGGATCCGGAATCTACTCAAGGTTCTTTTTAGTTCCAAAGAAAACAGGGGACTGGAGACCGATTTTGGATCTCAGTGTCTTGAACAAATCAGTCAAGAAAACAAGATTTCGGATGGTCACGCTGCAATCCATTCTTCCCCTTTTGGGCAAAGGAAACTGGATGTGCTCTATAGACCTTCGGGATGCGTACTATCACATAAAATGAACAGACGCTCCAGAAGATTCCTCCGCTTCAGGCTGGGAACCAGTCATTTTCAGTTCAGGGCCCTGCCCTTTGGTCTCACCACTGCCCCCCGGGTGTTTACCAAATGCATGGCAGTGGTAGCTTCTCACCTGAGACGACAAGGATTCCAGGTGTTTCCATATTTGGACGACTGGCTTCTCACAGCTCCAACCAAGCATCTCCTTCTGATGGCCAGAGATTATACTTTTCGCGTTTGTCAAAAACTGGGTATTTCAATAAATTGCGAAAAGTCTGTTTTGTCGCCTTGTCGTACTATTACCTACATAGGCAAATCTAGATACTATAAACATGTCTGCAAGGCTAACTCACCAAAGGATATCAGACATTCACAAATTGGTGTCACTTCTTCTCAACAACAACAGAATCAAAGCCAGGTTAGTTCTAAAGGTGTTGGGAATCATGGCAGCGGCCATACCTCTCCTTCCATTAGCCAGATATCACATGCGGATCCTTCAGTGGATGCTTTTACTCAATGGTCATACCAGGAACTTCCAATGTCTCACACCATTATGATCACGCAAGCGTGCAAAAGCATCTCATGTGGTGGATGTCTTCCCCAGCTCCTGTCGGAAGACCCTTTGTTCCACCTCCTCCGGTTGCTACTCTGACAACGGATGCCTCCCTGATCGGGTCGGGGGGGGCATTATCAGGGCAGGACAGTCCAGGGCACATGGCAACCAAACGAATGCCACTTGCACATAAATGTTCTGGAGATGAGAGCAGTGCTTTTAGCGTTGCAAGCCCTTCAAGACTCTCTTCCCTTGGGAACAATTGCAATCCAGACAGACAATATGTCTGTAGTGTGGTACATCAACAAACAAGGCGGAACCAGATCATACCCCTGTGTCGAGAAGCACTCAGACTGTGGCAATGGGCGATTTCTTCTCAGCGTTTTCTGATAGCAACGCACATCCCGGAAGTCCAATCACATTGCGGACAAGTTGAGCAGAGCTATACTCATGCCTCACGAGTGGTCTCTGAAAGACTCTGTAGTGAGAGAAATTTTTCTCAAGTGGGGTCAGCCTTGCTGCGATCTTTTGCTACTCCCCAAAACAGCAAGTGCAGAGAATATTTCACTCTATTCCCTTTACCAGGCCAACCCAGCAGAGGCGCTCTAGTCCAAGTTTGGCCCCGAGGACTTCTGTATGCATTTCCTCCTTTCCCACTGATCTCTCAAGTAATACAGAAAGCTATCGCTCAGAAGGCCTCATTGATCCTCATTGCTCCTTACTGGCCTCGACAAGTGTGGTTCCCCTTTCTACATCGATTTCTTTTGGGCGACCGTGGAATCTGGACCTAGTTCCAGATCTTTTGATCCATCAGTCGGGTCAGTTTCATCGCTCCTCCCTCTCTGAACCTCACTGCTTGGTTCCTCCAGTTCCAACCGTAGCCAGGCTTCCTCAATTATCTCACTCTGTTAGAGATATATTGATAGCTTCCCATAAATCTTCCACTCGAAAGATTTATTTGAGTAAGTGGAAACGCTTCTCATATTGGGCACAAGGAAAGGACATAGATCCTTTCACCGCTTCCATCCAACTAGTCCTTGATTTTCTAGCTGAACTCTTCCATGCAGGTTCATCTCCATCTACACTTAAGGTTCAATTAGCAGCTATTTCTAACTTCCATGTGGGTATTTCTGAATCTGCCCTAATGTCCCACAAACTTTGCAAAGCCTTTTTGAAAGGAGTTTTTCTTCTCAGACCTCCTATAAGAAATCCTCCTTCTCCTTGGGACCTAAATTTAGTTCTTGCTTCTTTGATTCTTTCCCTTTCGAACCTGCAGCTTCATGTTCCTTAAAATTATTATCATGGAAAACTCTCTTTTTGGTGGCTATTACATCAGCTAGAAGAGTTTCAGAACTTCAAGCACTCAGTTGTCGTCCTCCTTATCTTTTGTTTCATAAGGACAGAGTATCCTTACGAACTAACCCGTCCTTTTTGCCTAAGGTGGTTTCAACATCAAATCTAAACCAAAGCATTGACCTCCCTGTCTTTTTTCCAGAGTATTCCAATAGGTCTGAACAAAAATTACACTGCCTGGATGTTCATCGTCAATTAAGGTACTACTTGGATAGAACAAAACAATTCAGAAAATCTGATCAGCTGTTTGTCTCCTATGCGGAAAGCAGAAAGGGACTTTCAGTTTCAAAGGTATCATTATCCAGATGGCTAACATCTTTGATTTCCCTGGTATATGAAATTAGACAACAAAATTGCCTAATAAACCTAAAGCCCATTCCACCAGAGCTTTGGCTACTTCTTTAGCCTTCCAAGACAGACTGCCTATTGACACCATTTGTGCAGCGGCTACTTGGGCTACTCCTCACACTTTTATTTCTCATTATAAGTTGGATTTAGCTTCTAGGCATAGAGCTAACTTTGGTTCCACTGTTCTCAGGAGTCTGTTCCGTTAGGCCACCGGGACAAGGTGCTAGGGACGGTCCCATCCAGCAAGAATGAAGGCGAGATAGACAACTTAACATATAGAAGTTATGTTCTTACCATAACGTTCCATGTTAGTGGTCTTCTTCTCTTCTTCTTCGTCCCACCCTCCTTCCCCCTGGCCTGGACAGACCTAGAGGAGTTGTGATCGTGACCTCTCTTTCTACCACCTCTTTCTTAGTCATATGCTATTGTGCATATTTCTTGGTTCAGGATGTAGGTCACCCTTCTTTCTTCCTGTTAGAGGTGGATTCTGTTTTACAGTTATACTGTTACTGTTATAAGCTGGGGTTAGCTTACAAACGAGATCTGAGGTAACTCTCGCCTAGCATTGTGGGATATAAGGGGAGCCTCGAGCCAGTGGAACCAACTCTCGAGCTTTTAGAGTGGCCTAGTCGGAGCCGAGGTCGGCTCCGAACCCATCCAGCAAGAAGAAGGCGAGAAGAAGACAACTAACATGGAACGTTATGGTAAGAACATAACTTCTATTTAGTAGGCTACTGTGGTCATAGTTTAAATTTACAAACACACAGTATTGATCCGTTATGGATACTATTTGCTAACAGAAGGGGATAAGAGAAAGCGGAAGGTGTGTGTGTGTGTGTGGTGGTGGTGGGGGGGGGGGGGCTGCTTACAACCAAAGCAGAGTGCTCTCCTGGGGAAAATGAATATTGGCTCAAACAGGTAGACACATACTCAAAGTTAACTGTAGCTGTTTGCAGATAGTTCAGACCCGGACTGTGCTTTTCTTACAAGACTGTTAAAGGTGGTACTGCAGTTGAATACTTAAGAGTGGTGTTAGGTCTAGAAAAGAAGAGTACAGAGAGGAGTAAGTACTTTTGAGATGTAAATATATATTATAAAGATTATAAAAAAACACACTGAGCAAATAGCTACCGCATGCAGGACAATGCCATGCACCAATTACTAAGTATATGCAGATACTGAGCCAATTGGAAGAACATTAGAAAAGAAACCCCAAACAGTTATGCAGTTACAGATAAAAATATAGCGAGCAGCAATCTGTCGTGGTTCTCTATTGTGAATCTATCCACCAGTAACAGCACAATTATATAGAAATAATTAGACACTAGTATGAGCTGTCTACACACAACACAATTACATGAATAACATTAGTGAACAAGGTGCAGCTATGAAAATAGACCATACATACTATTATATTAAAAACAAATTGGTGCATACAAATGCTAGCATGCCATAGTAACATCCAAAAATAAAGCATAAATCATATTAGATGTCCAACACAATTCAACATAAACATATACAGTTGTAAAATGTCTAATACAATTCAACAAAAATAGGCATTTACAGTTGTAAAACACTTACTGGAGAGACACTGAGCCTTCATGGGGCCTGTAGCAGAGTGGATTGTAGTTTTAAAAATGGTGCCTGTGACAGGTAATATTACAATAATACAATTTACAATAATATTTACAATAATAGTTTACAATAATATTTTTATTTTGAACATCAGAATCCTGCAAACACTCCCATAGTGTTCCATCATATAAACCACTGCATACCCAAAGTACAATTCCTCCATAGGAGAGTCAAGAGAAAGTGAATCCTCTTCTTCAGGCCCCAGGGCAAGGGAAGAGTGGATCAGAGAGGAATAGGCCAATGATTCAGAGTCTCTCTCTTAAGAGGAATCAGAGTCCTTAGGGTATTTGGAAGGAGTAGAAGACCAAGGAGGAGCAGCAGCAGGAATGGGCAATCCTTTTTTTTTTTTTTTTTTTGGGGGGGGGGGGGGTTAAGAGCCTTAAGACTACTGGACAGCCCATGAGAAAATCCTGACACTGTGACCAAGGATCCACACACACAGAGGCCACATACTTCGTCTTCTACTTATTTTTTAAAGGAACTTCAACTTTAACAAATCTAAGAGGTTAAGACCCCTGCCTAGATTCAATAAGAACACCAGGTACCTCTTCCCTAAAAAGTATATGGGGAATCCCCCTGGGCCCTCCATAACCAGCCATGGTTCTCCCTCCGCATCTGCACCAGATGTAAGCATGGCCTCAGTGGATGTGCACGTAGACAGCTACATGTCGGACTCCAACTGGGACGCAGCAGAGGAAGATGATGGTGGCAAAGGACAGTCCTCAGGTTCTTCATCCAACCCTATGGAGACATTTGGTAAAGGCTGGACAGCAACAGGTTTCAATCACTGGTTCTCCAAGAAAATAGAAAGAGACTGCAAACAACTGAGGAGCTGTGCAGGGGACAAATACCTGACAAATCTCATACTACATATGGTTGTGGCTAGAGCCCAAACAAAAAAGGCACTGTTCGTGTGCATCTTCTTTGGAATCTGCCTCCCACACTCACATTTTCCCTTCCTAGATGGCATGTAAACTAAGGTTGTTGTTGTGTCTTTTGGCTTTTCCTGGTTAGGGGTCGCCACAGCGGAACTCCAGTCCGCTAATGATTGGTAGTTGATTTTTACGTGCCGAGTTACCAGCCCTGATGCACAACCTTCAACGAAGGTACGCCCATTCACGCATGTCTCCATGGAGAAGTCACTCTAGCTGAGAATCAAACCGGACAGCGTCTGACTGGGAGGCGACAACGCTACCGCAGCACCACCACCAGGTAAGAATTAGAAAAAGAAAGGAAGGAAGAGCCTCCAATTGGGTACTTACTTGTAGAATGCTTGGTAGTGGAACCAATTCTGTGAAGAGCAAGCAGATAGAATTCAAATGTAGTAATTGGACTGGTAGCAAAGACTTTCTGAAGGTTAGGCACCAGTATATGCAACATATGTACCTTGTGCCTTGCACACAGGACATGACACACAGCACCCAGAAGGTGTAAAAGCATTTGCATACTGGATGGACAATCAGCTATCCTCAGCAGGATAAAGAATATCACAAAAGTGACAAGGAAGGACATCTTGCCAGCTAATTTTTTCAGAGAGAAGGCAAAGATGTCTACTTGAGGAATTCCCCAAAACAGATCAAATCTTGGAAAGACCTAGTTTCTATTTGTGAGGATCTGCTCTTGTCATGATCAGCTTGTCTACCACATAATTTAGCTCTGGTGGAATGTAGGATGCCTGTTGAGCAAGACTATGCTGTGAAGCTAAATCCCAACCCAACACAGCTAGCCTACAAAGGGGGTACATCCTAATTTTCTCTTGTTTGCTGATGTACCACATGACTGTGGTATCTGCAACATGAAGAGGTCCTGGGTACCAGAGTGGAGTGCCTTTATCAGGGCAAGCATATATTATATTTATGTGATTGCATCTGTCCTGTATGTCCTACATAACCTGCACTTTCATCCCTCCTGACACGGATCCCCAAGCAAAGTCAGAGGCATATGAGGGGACGGACTACTTTGGAACACGGAGAAGGGAAGACCTGGATTTAGGTATATCTGTTGTCTCAAAGTGTCTTCTCTTCTGACAAACACCAGCACTGTTATTTGAAAAGAAAAAGGATGCTGGTGCTGGCAACACAGAGACTTCAGATACCACTGTATTTTTCTTTTTGTAAACTTTAAACCATCATCGTTTCCATTACCACAGTGCAATCCTCATGCATAGTGCACTTATGTTTCTATTACTTCTAGATGGTCAGTCTTATTATATAGATTTCATCCTCTAATTAGCATCAGGTACCAACCCAATACCGAAGTTTACAATCATCTTCAAACCATTCTTACATCCATAATAATCCTCTACCAACTAAATTATTTGTTCAATTTTCTTCTATTCCATTTCAAACTTTTTTCCAGAAATAATAAATAAAACTATGTATAACATCTCCCCACCCTTAATTAGTCCCCTTTAACACCCGAATACAGATTTCTCATTGGTATCATACAGATCCTTCTTTTTACAACTTATTTAAACATATGCAGATATCATCTCTTGACAATTATTCCACTTTTTATTCCATTTCATAAAGCCTTTCACCCCCAGATACTTTCCTTTCTTCATCTTTATTTGGTTCATCAGGTCCTTCACTTCCTGTATTGTTAGTATTCTTTTTTCCATTTTCTCATTATTATTTTTTTTACTCACCCCAATCAATAAATCTACTAACACCTTCCTTTCTTTAGGTATTCCCTCTTGGTATCCTACCAGAAATGGTTTTAAAGTAACTTGTGTATTATTAGCTACAGTAGATATAAAAAGTGTACACACCCCTGTTAAAATGCCAGATTTTTGCGATATAAAAAATGAGACCACAATAGATCATTTCAAAACTTTTCCCACCTTTACTGTGACCTATAACCTGTACAATTCAATTGAAAAACAAACAAATCTGTTAGGGGAAAAATATAACAAAATAAAAAACATACAATAAGTTGGTTGCATAAGGGTGCGCACACATACTTTGTTGAAGCACCTTTTGATTTAATTACAGCATTCAGTCTTCTTGGGTGCACACCTGCCATGAATTTAACAGACTGATTAACCCCAAATAAAGTTCAGCTGTCCTAGTACGATTTTCCTGACATTTATTCAGTTGCCTGCTACAACAAAAGCAATGGTTCGCAGAGAGCTTACACAGCATCAAAGGGATCTCGTTGTTGAAAGTATCAGTCAGGAGAAGGGTACAAAAAATTTCCACAGCACTGGATATACCATGGAACACAGCTAAGACAGTCATCAAAAAGTGGAAAAAATATGAAACGGTGACATTGCAAAGAACTGGAAGTCTCTCCAAAATTGATGAAAAGACAAGACGAAAACTGGTCAGGGAGGCTGCCAAGAGACCTATAGCAACACTGCAGGAATTTTTGGCAAGTACGGGTTGTGTACTACATGTGACAACAATCTCCTGTATTCTCCATATGTCTGGACTATGGGGGAGGGTTGCAAGACAGAAGCCTTTTCTTACACAGAAAAACATCCAGGCCCAGCTAAAATTTTCAAAACAATACATCACATCTCCCAAAAGCATGAGAAAAAATGTATTATAGTCTGATGAGACCAAGGTTGAACTTTTTGGTTACAATTCCAAAGGGTACGTTTGGCACAAAAACAACACTTTGCATCACCAAAAGAACACCATCCCCCATGCTGAAGCTTGGTGGTGGCAGTAGCATGCCTTGGGGTTGCTGTTCTTCAAAACTGGTGCTTTATTCAAGGTGGAGGGAATTAAGAACAGTTTCAAATACCACTCACATTTGGCTGAAAACCTTCAGGCATCTGCTAGAAAGCTGAAGATGAAGAGGAATTTCACCTTTCAGCATGACAATGATGCCAAGCACACATCCAAATCAACAAAAGAATGGCTTCACCAGAAGACAATTAAAAGTTTTGGAATAGACAGCCACAGCCCAGACCAAAGTCCAATAGAAAATCTGTGGGGCGAGATCTGAAGAGGTCTGTGCACAAGAGATGCCCTCGCAATCTGACAGATTTGGAGCGCTTTTGCAAAGAAGAGTGGGCAAATATTGCCAAGTCAAGATGTGCCATGCTGATAAGACTCCTACCCAAGAAGGCTGAATGCTCTAATTAAATCAAAAGGTGCTTCAACAAAGATTTAGTTTAAGGGTGTGCACCACTTGTGCAACCAGCTTATTGTACATTTTATTTTTTTATATCCCCCCCCCCCAACAGATTGTTTTTCAACTGAACTGTACAGGTTATAGGTCACATTAAAGCTGAGAAATGTTTTGAAATGGATTTATTGTGGTCTCATTTTTTTATATCACAAAAAACTGGCATATTAACAGGGGTGTGTGCACTTTTTATACCCACTGTATTACTGTTCTCACTAAATCATTGATTCCTGCTCTAAAGCTTTCCAGCAACGTAGATTCCCAAAAAATATGCTTTCAGGTCCCATTAGCTTTTTTACACCTCCAACATCTTTGATCTGCTCCCCTAAATATTTTGCCAATCTAATTGGGGTGTAAAAGTACTTATGTAGGCATTTAGAAGTGAAAACCCTAAATTTCTTGGTTTTCATACACACACTTGGGATTTTCATCATTACCTCCCATTCTTGTCTAGTTATTTCCTGCCCCATCTCACTCTTCCATTGCTTCCTCAGTTATTCCACTACCTTCTCTGTATTCTCTTCTATCCATTCTTTACTTACTTTTAAAATACCCTTTCATTCACTTGTCTTCCAGTTTCCTCTCTTCTAACTGTTTTCATAATTTCAGCATACCCTTCTCCCCTCTTACATTCATATGCCATTTACTCCATTTCAACTTCAGGGTCTGATAGTCCAGGTTTTTATTCAATCAGTACTCACATTACACCTGTTGCCAAGTTTTAAGCTGCTCTCCTTTTAGTGGATTCCAATAACTAACTTGTGTTTTGTTACCTCCTCCATCTCCATCAATTATTTTTCTATCATATCTTTCCGCAAACTGATTTCCACCATCCTCTCTCCACCTTTCCATCCCTTTCTCTCTCCAACCCATTAACAAATTCTTATTCATGCCTTTCAGCCATTCTTGCTTCCATTCATTTTGTTGCCCCTCTATCAATAATGTCAAAATATCTCTTACCCTCTTGCCAACTTCTTTCCTTGCTCAACATTCTTTTTCAATCTAAGTCATACTCATAATCTACCACTTTTAAGATGTATGTTAGTATGCACTCTAATAAGATCTCTTTCAAATCCAGTATTCCCAATCCCCCTTTTTCTTTATCACTTGTTTTTTCCCATTTCACCCTTCCTGTGCTCCATCCCATATAAAATTCCCTACAAACTTGCTTTACGTTTTTCAACAACTTACCATCTGGAAGCCTCCAAAACACTTCACCCAAGTATATAAACTGGGGCATAATGTACACTTGTAATATCTGAACTTTCTGGTCAAAGTCTAAATTTAACATTCTTCTTTAACTGACTCTTTATCCTATTGTACATCATTTCAAAACCGACCTTTAAAGGTTTCCTCACATGTGCAACACATCCATATTGCCAAGCATATGATCGGCTTTCTCCACTCCAAACCATCCATCACTCATTCTTTTCCCGTTTGCTCCCTGCACATTCTAACAACACGAGTTTTATCTTTATTCACTTTGTATGCCAAAATGTTCCCAAACTGATTCAAAATATTCCAGAATACAATTTTCTCCTCCCATTTAATTATAAGCAGAAGTTCATCTGCATACAGAGAGATCTTTTTCCCCTCTCCTGCCCATCTAAACCCCTTATTCCTGATGCTCATATCCAGTTTGCTAGTGGCTCTATATACATTACAAACAGCAATGGGGATAAAGGGCATCCTTGTTTAGTACCTTTCTTTACTAATCACCTCTTTTGATAATCTAGCTCTAATTATTATCCTAGCTGTCACTCCCCCATAAAGCTTCTTCAACATATACTTATCCACTGATCTGGCAAACCAAACTCTCCTGCTACCTTAAACAAATATTCCCATCTTATCCTATCAAAGGCTTTCTCAGCATTGAGGGAGATAAAATCTACTCTTGAACGGATTTGATGTGCTTTCATTATCAGCATAGCTTTAATTAAATTATCTGTAGTCCTAACTCCTCTTATTTTCTCCAATAGTCTACTCAGTCTTCCCACCTGAATCTGGATAAAATATTTATAATAATGATTCAATACAGAGACAGATTTATATGAAGCTGGTCTTGTTGGGTCCTTGCTCTCTTTACACTATAATCTCCTCCTTCCTCTTTACCATTCAAAACCTGGTTAATAAACTCTGCCATCTAACACCTTCTCTTTCTGTAGTTCCCAGACTTCAGTCAGGATTCAATCACTTCCTGGAGTCTTCACCATCTTATTCCATGTCTATTTTATTTCTATTCCTAAAGGTTTAGCAAGCATCTTATTTTCCTCCTCCTATTTGTGGCATCTTCAATAAGTGCCATTCCATAGTCCCAACATTTGGTTTAGATTCATTCTCATTTTGCTCTCCATATAGCTTCTTCTGATAATCTCTAAACTTAATATTTCTCCTAATTCAGCTACCTCCTCATTAGCGGTTTGTTTTTTTGTAAAAATTCCTTGCTCTACCTCCTGCTGTCGCTAATGCCTTTGTCGCTTTAGGATTTTCACAAAAAAATGTTTTTGTTCCACCGCTATCTTCTTCCATATTCTCTCCTTCCTCCACCTTCTGCATCTGTTGTAGTAAATCTCTCTCTAGCACTTGTATTTCTTTATTTCCTTTATGTCTTTCATTTTGGAGATGTAGCAGTTCTTTGCTCCAGTCTATCATCCTGTCAAAGAAGGAACCCCTGGATCCTAGGTTATACATACTACCTCTGCCGCGGGGACAGCATCTTTCATTTGAGTTTACCCTACTGCCTCATGGGTGCTCTTCCCATGTGAATCTTGGAAGGGACCCTGGGATTTTTTTGAACCACATTTTCTGTCCACCTTGTGGTTACTAGAAAAGGTCTGTTGAGGAGTCAAAAAACATATGCCCACAGCAAACAGGGTTTTCCCTTCCTGCTTACACCTAGAGTGTGTCTAACTTTGGTGCCAAATAAGGAAGTTCCATCAAAGGGAGCACTGATGAAAGAAGATTTAAAGGGTTTCGCAAAATCACGTAAGCACATCCAGGCACATCTCCTGATGGAAATGCCTGAACCCACCACCTGTGAGATACTTTCAGCCGCTTGGGAAATGAGCCTCATGGACGAGTTTCAAATAGACTGAAGGGTAGCCAACTGCGAGGAAACAGTACTCTCTACCTCAGAGAATATGGTGCCAGAGAAGGATATGGAAAGTTCTTTGATCAAATCCCTCTGACGTCTCATGGAATGCACCAAATAATTCAACAACCTATGGTCAAAGATCGCTGAAGCATAGACACTTCCCATAGGGGGTGGACAGAGGAACTTTGCTCAGCCAATTCCTTTTTAGTGGTCACAGCTATGACCATACCATCAATGGGCACTCCTTTACTCCAGAGTGCACTATCCTTGGGTGGTGCTAGGATCCTGTCTGGTCTCTTGGGAATTAGCTCAGTTGTGCCTGGTTCCCTCCATGCCCATCGAGTAACTAAATTTATGAGCTTTTCGGCAGGTGGAGTCATCAAGGAAGTAAACAGGCCAGTGCAAAACGACTCCAAGAACACGGACTCCTCTTGGGAACAGTTATCGGGGGACCACCCACCCCACTGTTTTAGGAGTTCTAAGATGTCTCCATTGGGTGGTGATCTGGGGGACCTTTCCACTTCTTCAAAGCCAGCATACTCAGTGAAAGACTCTTTTTACAGAGTCTTAAGTGCCTCCTTTTCCACTTCCCCTTCCAGGCAACCTCCTTGGTGGGGTTCTTCAGGGAGCTATTGGAAGCGATAACAATACCCTGCTTGGTTAGCCTACAAACTGGTTCGGGCTTGGCTGTCCCAGTGGAATGGATAACTGAGACTCTGGTCACAAAATCAAATAGGATGGGGAAGTCAGAGCTGAGGAGGCTAGAGAAGTCTGAACTCTAGAAATAGAGAAGGCTCCCTCTACTACCTCGAAGGCAGAGTGCCTGGGAGAAACAGAAACCGATGGATCCGACAGGGCAGGCTTATTGACCATCAGCTCCCACCATCTCAAAGGCAAACTACTCAAGGAGGGAGTCAGAGCGGAGCTATCTAACATGGATGTTCCAAGGGAAGAGATGACCCCATCAACTTTGGAGTTGAATCCAACACCCCGGAGCCAGCGTCGAAGCTTCAGCTCTAACAGTCATCTGGCTACGAAGCACTTGGGGGCTGGACAGTTCAGAGACACCAATGGAGCCAAAGATTGCCAACATCTTTGGATCTGATGCAGACGACTTCAAAGTTTTCAGATCAGATGGCTCTGAAATTGAAGCACAGAGCAGAAGGAGCTAAGATCAGAGGTCTAGTACTAAGGAGGGTCTCCAGACCAGACTGAGTCAGAGCAGAAGGAATCCCATTTGTATTTGCAGCCTGAGGAACTTCCTCATCATCCTGTCCACATCTGCTTCAGATAAGCTCCTGGAAGACCGAAGGAATGAGGCTGTAGATGAGGATCCTGAATGGTGATGGGAAGACTGCTCCAAAAAAGGGGATGGGAGCCAAGAGGTAAATCGGCTCTGACAGTAGTGGAGGGGAATGGATCTGGGGTCATTTGTCAGATCCTGCCCTCTGATTCAAACCACTCAGCTCTGGCTTTTTTGGTTTGTTTCAGGGTTGGTCCTCTAAGGATGGAGCCAAAGTACACATCTATGTTCATTCAGGAGATCTCTTACAAGATTCCTCAGAAAGTCTCTTTTTTTCTCCAATTCTTTTGGGATTTGAGCCTCAGAAGCAGTAGATGAATGTTTTGAAGGCAGCAAGCCCCCAAATATTTGTTTTTATCATCAATTAAAGTGGGGGAGTGAAATCCCCTGCAAATGTCTCAATCTGAATCCAAAAGAGTCTGTCCTAGACAGCAGACGCACTTGGAACATGCATATGAATTTGGTATTTTGTGGCCTACTGACATTTTTTTAAACCCTGAAGGCTTAACAAACATTATTCTAGAAAAGAGATATAAATATTAAGGAAAGCTTTTTTTTTAATACTGGAAAGGGTAAAGAAAAACAGAGAAGTTACCAGCAATGGTTAAAGAGTACTAAGCATGAAAAAGAAGCATTTGTGTGGCCTGCTTGCTCTGAATATTGCTAATCTCTGGCTGCATTTAATTTTGATTTGAAGCTCTTCATTTAAAGTTTGATCCCTTCTATTTTGTATTTTACTCTAGTATTACATTTGTTTTGTTTTAATTTTTTTGTTCTATTGGAATTTCAAGAGTTCTTGGCTAGGGTCAGTCAAAAAAGAAAAGTTACCAAGGAATTGCTTTGCAAGCTGTGAAAAGCATCAGTTAATTAAGTGTGTGTGTGTGTGTGTGTGTGTGTGTGTGTGTGGGGGGGTTGCTGAGAAATGGAATTGCTCTTTTATTTGGAAATATCTGTACTTAGCTTAACTGTTTGTGTGGCCTGCTTGCTCTGAATATCGCTAATCTATGGCCGCATTTTTCCCCTCCCACCTAACCACTTCTCGTTGTGTTCTTAAATTTGGTGGCTTTTGAGCTGCCCACCCCTACTATAAATCTCATTTTGAACACTCCTACCAGTCCCATCTCATTAGCTCACTCTAGAGAGAGAGAGATCATTTGGGGAAGGCCCACCCCCTTTTTCTCAACCTTGAATTATCTCGTTTCCTCCCTACCCACAATCTAAAACAAAAAATGCACTTTATTAATCTGCTTTTACTGTATTTGTTTCTTCCTACTTTAATTTGCTTTTGCTGCTTAAGTATTCAGTTGCATTTATTCTGCTGTATTTATTACATGTCAGTAGCCAGATTGCAACTGTTATTCTAAGCCTTTTGGTTTAAGCACTTGGGCTGCAGGTCAGTTGTTTTACATAACGAAGGGTTGTAGTCTATACTCTTGTGGCAGGAGAGGTAGCTTACATCCTTCTAAGTCGGGAATTGCTGGTTGAAGGCTTAGTGTGTCTGTTATTCTAAAAGTGTCTTCGTTCCGGTTTAAGCACGTGTGCTTCAGGCAAATTATTTTACATTAAGAAGGTTTGTGGTTGTGATGCCCGTGCACTGGCCCAGCAATCAAGGAGCCTCAAACCTTACCACCACCACCAGTGAGAGGCATCCATATAGGGAAAGGATAATAAATACACATACAGTAAAGTACAATTTCCCTTAAGAGCACACAGAGAACACAGTCAGTCTGGGGCTTGTTTCTCCCTTTCTCTCCAGGTCCCCAATAAGACTCCCCACTGGCACAGCTATAGGGTCCAGAACTCAGCCTAGTGGCCAAGCTAAAACCTCCAGCACCCTCTCTGTCCAAGCAGTGCTTCGTGTCCCTGTCCAAGTAGCTGACACACACACACACACATAAGAGTTGTATACAACCACATAGACACTCCTGGGGAAGGCTGGCACAGGTTCTCCAGCTGTGCCCCTTTTCTGTCCAGTCTAAAAAAGTAGTACCAGCTGCCACCACCCACTAATATCAGCTATTCAAAGGCCCTTCTGAAAGGGTGTCTAATTATAATTGTGCAATATTATTATTCAAATGGTAAGTGTGACTGAACAGTCCAGGCTAAATTATTAGAGTGACTTGGTACACCATCACTATATACATGCAATGTACTCTAGAGCTTAAATTAACTCTACATAAGACAGCCACAGTTGAAAGGTTTAAAAATACTTAATAATAATAAATAAAAACACAAGACAATACTTCTTACTACACAGTGCTAGTCAAGAGTTCAAAGATCACAGAGAAATACTTAAAATAATACTGTAGAAAAGTTCTGACATCAACACAGAAAAACACTTAGTCTAATCTTATTTATTTATTTTATTTTACATTTGTTGACCGGGACAGTCCAACTGGATTACAAGTTCATTTTCAGTGGAGGCCCAGGGAAAAGCTCCAAGAGAACAATTTTTTTTCCATAGAAGAGACTTTGACATACATATTAACTAACAGATATAATATATTCGTTCTCTACAATATAATATTAAATTTTAGAAGATATTCCCAAGTTTAGAATTCCTGCAATAGATTTATTATCAGAGAAAAAGCAGAGAGACGTCGAACAAGGCTCCAAGAGAGCAGATGATACTCGCTATAGTTGAGAAGGATAACAAACTGATTTACTATATGTCTTTGCCTGGTTTTAGTTGAGAAGGATAAACTGATTTACAATAGGTCTTCTGGTTTTAGTTGCTTATGGAAAGCACAACACTGTTGGGGTAGTTTTCCCCAACTCCTGGAGAGATGGGATGAGCAGTAGATTAACAGTCCTAAGTGGGTATCTTCCTAATTCCCAGCTATTTCTAAGAGAAAACACAGTTCTAAATAACTTGCATCTAGAGCAAGACAGTGCTGGTGATGCTGGATGTTCTCAAGACAAGCTCACGGGTTCTCTCTCTTTAAATTGATAACACAGAGCTGCTTCACATGACATAAATCTTCACACTTTTCTGGTGTTCCTAGGCTAACAGAAACTACATTTACATTCTTTACACCTGGTCAGAAACCAGAGCAATAAAGGACATTTATACATGCAAATTCTAGACATTAACTCTGGCCTCAAAACAAAAGGCTGAATTCCTTCATCCAGAAATATTGGCTTCAGATTTTGGCATCAAAGACAGTCATGAAATGCCTGACTTAGCTTTCTTACAGCAGAGTGCACTGCTGTTACATTTTTGCAGTTCAATATTCAATGCAGTCTTTTCACATTTAAGAGAACAAGCCTGTGGCTTACATTAATATTTACAAATAACAAAATTATCTACAAAATTCTATCTAGCTAGGCTGGCAGCCTTCACCTATCTTCACAGTGGTCTACACTCTTGTGGGATGAAAGGGTAGATTCTGCCCTTCTGAGCTGCGAATTGTTGGTTGAAGGCTTATTATGCCTGCTTATTTGAACTCTCTCTGAAATTGGTGCACCTTGTTTGCTGTAGCATAGACTGGACTCATACCTGCTGAATCTAGCTCTGTTTGTATAACTTCAGCATTAATCCAGGCCATCTTTTTGGGGAGGGTTCCCGAACACCCTAATGGCAGGGGTGTGCAGTTAGAACTCGTCTGTGCAGTTAGAACTCGTCTGATTGAAGGTTGCTGGGACAGGTCTCAGTTTTGATCTTTGTTGGTTAGCTGGTTAATTTGTTTAAATCATTTTGCTCTTATTTGCTACTGTTATATTTAAGTGTTTATCTGTTCTCCCGTATTAAACTAACGTAAACAGAGTTTAAATATCTTTTGCATATTCTGGTTACAGGTTTTGTGTATCCAGATCTGTTTGTGCGATTCCTGCGTTTCCTGCTATGCCATTTTACATTGGCCGGGGCCTGCTTGCACTTAATGGGAGTAAGTGAACTGGCTGGAACTGGTCTGGCATATGGTGTTGAGCTAAGATGTCGGGGACAAGGGTTGATCGGTCAATTCCAGTGTTTCCATTTTACTTTAGTTTTTGTGGTATTTAAACTACACTTTTGAGGCTGGTTTGCTGCTTGTTTGCGTGTTGCGCACCACTGCTGTACTGTTTTAACCCTTTGCAAGGTATATTAAGCTGCATTTTTCCCTTACCAGCACTAAGTGAGGCCCTCACTTGCAGTTACTGTATTGATTTTATCCAGCCATACTCACACCTATAGGTACTCTCCTCAGACAGTACCCACTCTATTCTCCCTGACCTCTCCTCCAAAGATTCTGAAAACTATGGACGGACAATTTCCTATGGATTCTCCTGATTGTCTGGTTGACATGGGCATCCTGACACAGTGTAGCAACTGCCTTATGGTCATGAACAACCCTCTACTACCACCGCCCAAGAACACAATATGTGAGAGATGCAGTTACATTAAGAACCTAGAATCCTTGTGGTCTCAGTCACAAACCAGTACCTCTGGCACTGAGAAGGTTGTCTGCGCAAACACTAGGAACACCACACCTCTGACACCATCCACACCTGTACAACACACACCTACACATGCAAAGGTTCTCAACAAAAACATACCTAAACAAAAGAGACCTCCAAAGGACGTGCGCACAGACACACACACACACACACTTACTTGTGTGTCTCAGCCTCTAAGGCCCAACTACAGACCCAACATACTTGTCATAGGAGACTATAGTGAGAGGCACAGATGTGCCCCTCGCCAGGCTACACAAGGAGAAAGTCATGGTAAGTTGCTTGTCAAGTGCTAAAATCCGACATATCAAGCTCACACTGAAGTCTCTTAACAGGTACGGTCATGACTCTGTTATAGTCCATGTTGCTGTGAATGACTTGAGATGTACCTGTCTGGACTATATCAAGAGAGACCCGATTGAGCTTGCTGAATACATGTCCCAGGAATTTATATCCCTAGCCTTAAGCAGCATCCTACCATCACCCAGAATGATGCCACAATACAAACAGAAAATTATTGATTTTAATAACTGGCTTAGTTTCTGGTGTCATTCCAAGTGGATCCAATACCAGACAGCCTGGGAGGACATAACTGACAGAACATGATGCTTTGCCAGAGATGGCCTTTGTCTGTCTCTCATGGGCTTCAGGCTTCTGGCAAAGGCTCTTGACTCCCCCATAGTGCCTTTGTTTAGGCAAAGACATGAACACAAAATTACCAACATGAAATTTTTTTTTTAAATGAAATTTAAAGGTCATGCTGCTAAACGCTAGGAGTCTTAGCATGAAACTCATCTCACTGCAAGCATTCCTTGCCCTGGAGGATGCTGACATTTGGGCAGTCATTGAAATCTAGTTCAAAGCTGCTGACAGCAACCCAGCCTTATCAGGTTACTCATCCTACCATACTTTCAGACCTCAAACGGAGGGCTACAAAGCCAAAGGAGGTGGAGTTTCAATATTTATCAAAAAGACATACACAGCTCCAGGCTGGTCAAACAGTATGACGCATAGGAGACACTCCAAATGCAACTAATTGCTGACAAAACACCTATTCAAATCATAGCTAGCTACAGACCCCCAACCAGGACTCAGGATGCCCACTCCACCTATCTGGAATTACATGAATCCATACAGATTCAACTCTCAATGTGGCTGCAGTGGTGCAATGGTTAGCACTGTCACCTCGCAACAAGAGGTTCTCCCGTTAGATTCTCGGCTGGAGCGCCTTGTGTGTGGAGTCTGCATGTCCTCCCCATGGTCGAGTGACGTCTTAAGACATGCAGGTAGGTGCGTGCGTGAATGGGTGTGCCTTCGTTGAAGGTTGGGTGACAGGCTGGCAGCTTGGCACCGTAAAAATCCACTGCCAATCATTAGCAGACCAGATCTACGCTGTGGCAACTCCTAACCGGGGAAAGCTGAAAAACATGTAGATAAAGATTCAACTCTCTACCCTGATCCTGGATGACCTTAAAAACTATCCAACTATAGAGTGGAAGACCTACTCTAGCCCAAACATGAACGCTCAGATTCATCAATGTTACTGCATTTGATCAGCTGGTTGACACCCCTACGAGAAGTGAAAATATCCTTGACCTGGTCCTAACCAACATGAGTAGCCACTGTTGCACCCCTACAACATCATCCTCCTTGCTAGGATATGACCATAAAGCAATCACTTTCAAAGTCACCATCTCTCCTGACCCCCCAAGTCAGCGTCAAACAAAAAAACTTTTCCAAAGCCAACTACAATCTCCGGAGAGCAGGTATAAGCAGATTCACAGCCACTGCCCCTTCAGCCACTGCCCCTTCAGTTGGAACTAGCACTAATGTCTAAGCCTACACAAAAAACTATAGGAGCTGTGTGGACTGAGCAATACCTAACAGGACCAAATCATCTTCCTCAAGGAAGAGTAATCCTGTCTGGTGGACAGCAACAATAAACAAACTCTATAATAAAAGGGAAAAAATTGCTGTCCAACACCAAGAAGGAGCAGGTGCCAAGCTGGAAGCAATCCCTCCTTTGTCTGAACAAGCAAATAAGGTCACTGGTGAAATCCTCCAAGGCAGAGTCCAAAATGGTCACATCAACTAAGGACAATCACAAGGTCTTCTTCACATATGCCCGGAATCTTAAAGGTAACTGCTGGCAAAAAGGTTCAGTGAAAGCTTCACCCCCCTGTCCCCCATCAGTAAACCAGGACATCTCCAGCACCTGCCCCTCTCCCCTCATCACCAAGGAGCAAGTTTTTAATGCCCTCTCAAATGCAAAAAATAGTTTCCATGGGATCCGACAACATCCCTGGCTGTATCTTACATGAACTCAGGCATGCGCTCTCAGCTCCATTAGGCACACTATTCAACCAAAGCCTGAGCACCAGCTTCATCCCAGCAAAATGGAGGGAAGTCACTGTCATCCCTCTACACAAAGCTGGAGCGTCTACTGACCCCGGCAATTATAGGCCCATCAGCCTAACTTGCCTGTTCTGCAAGACCATGGAATGCATTATCATGGACCTTATAAACAAGGACATTGGCAACCTCCAAATGCTTGAACCCACACAATTTGGTTTTGTCAAAGGAAGATCATGCCTATTAAACTTGGTCAACTTCTTCAAAACAGTCGCCAAAGCCATGGATGAGAAGACTGTGCACACCGCCTACCATTACCTAGCCAAAGCCTTCGACACTATTCCGCCCTCAGGCATAACAACTCTCCCAGCTAGGCATCAACCCGTATGTTACTAGATGGGTAGCTAACTGGCTCAATCAAAATAGGGGAAGCCACCTCTAGTGTTAGACCCGCAACAAGTGGTTTACCCCAAGGATCGGTCTTAGGGCCTCTACTGTTTGGTATACACTTTTCTGAGGTGCAAGCCAAAACTGGTGGTCGGTGGCTGACCAAGTTTGCAGATGACTGCAAGCTGGGTGCGGTCTTCCATTCCCCTAGTGATGTGAACATCCTCCAAGAGGGCCTTACACAAACTAGATGACTGGTGCCAGAAGCATAGCTTCAAACAGAATGCCAAGAAATGCATAAATATTCCCTTTGGGAAAATGGCATCCCCACTAATCATCACATTAATAACATACTAAGCATACAATAAGTCGTGAGGGACTTGGGCACCCAGGTTGATATCAACCGGACTTTTGAACACCACGTTGCCTCCGTTGTAAGGCAGGCTTTCTACATGGCCCACCTCATAAATAAGGGTATTTTATCCAGGTACATGGAGATCATAACATCCCTGCACTTCTCCCTTATCAGACCAGTTATAGAGTACAATGACCCCTTCGGCATGTACCTTGCCAAGCACATGCAGCAGCTGGAGAGACCACAGAGGTTCTTGACAAGGAAAATCCAGGATCTCAAAACACTTATCCTATACAGACCAGCTAAAAGGCTTGTCCCTCTACTTAGTCTCGTACAGACTGCTCAGTGGTGACATGTGTCTGGCATAAAATGCCATCTCAGACCCAGTCTTGATGGAGTTGCTGCATATCCGTAAGTCAAACTCCACTCACACAACCCACACGCATGGCCTCAACCTGGTCTGTGACATTAATAGAACTTGTTGGCTAGAGAGATTTGTGTCCAAAGATTCCCCCATCTGAGGAATAGACTCCCCTTCGATGTCAAGCAGATTACCTCTCTGGCCCTCTAAAAGGAACCCGGACGACTGGATGGGAAACAGAAAATACACCTCTGGGATCCCACCTGTGTCCCTGCTGGACAGGCGAAACTGGTACAGACTGTGAGAACATGGGCAAAATTCTTGGACAAGCTTAAAAGGGCCTCTGGGCCAATAACCTAGTATTATCCTATGAACCTATGGACACAACCCCAACTATGGTAATAGAGAATACTCAAAAGTACAGATGGAGAGTAAAGTTTATAATTTGAGATTTAAAAAAAAAGGTTAAAGGGAAGCAGTCATAAAAGGTATAATAATTATAGTAACTATTGAAGGAATAACAGCTAAACTCACAAAATTTGAAACCATACTCAAGAGTTTGTGATCTACGTCAAACACTATGGCAGCAAATGAGATCCGAGGTATGTTAGGTGACCAGGGCATTGTGGATAAAGGAAGAAGCTTGAGAGTTCAGTGTTCTACGATCTAGAAGAAGCGGCTGAGTCAGATCTTTGCATCAGAGCCAAACCCAACAGTTGCGGAATGAATGAAAATGACATCAGATCCTCTGCTTCATGTGGATGGGAAGCCTGATCCACAGAAGGGGCAGTCTCAGCGATAAATAACCTGTCCCTCCAGCATATCTTATTTATGTTGTACATTAGGTTTAGTTCATTGGATCAGGTGTTTGACGCTATTTCTTTTGTGGATGCGCAATATGTCCATTACAGTTGGATTAGAGGATGTTTTGTAGATCAAACAAATTGCCACTCACCAACCTAGAGGAGACAAACTATAAGGATAAGGCTTTGAGGCAGATAACATAGGACATGCTACCTTCATCATGCATTCTTTTTGGGAGGAACCTCTGTGAATGCTCCAATTGTTGCATATGCCTGTTTAGGTACATACCAAAGGGTCACTGCATTTTATGACTGGTCTAATGAAGACAGAGTACAATGACATCCTTGAACCTAGATGCCATACCTTTGCTTATATGTTGGGCAAAATAAGCCAAAAAGACTTCCTTACTACAGTAGATACATGATGGTCAAAGCAAAGTCACTAGCTGCATGTGCTCCCAAATCCCCCACCACTGGGCTACACTCAGTGGTGTATTAAATCAATGTGATAATTTGTGAAGATGGCATTCTTTCCAAAATAAACTATTATGCACTTCTTGGCACCAAGTTTTAGAATGATTCTGGCACCAATTATTAGACAGAGTCAGGCCTTCGTGCAGAGTATTTGTGTCTTACTGGGATTCGATGGCTGTACCTAGTTTGCAACAGTCTGTGAACTTGGTCAGTCAGAGGCCTCTGACACAACTTGACTTCAGAGAAGTGGATGACAAAAAAGTAGCAGGCCCAGAGCTGAGCCCTGAGGGACTCCACTAGTGACCAGCCTTTTTATGGAGGTAGACTCCCCTATCCTAACTTCCTGGGTACTACCAGAGAGCCAGCTGGCTATCCAGCGGGTGACGTAGGGATTTATACCCAATTTAGTAAGCTTGCCTACAATGCCCAAGGCAGGTATTGTGTCAAATACCTTAGCCAGGTCAAGGTAGGCTGTATGCACCCACCCCACCCATGCCCATTGCTTTCGTTACAATTTTGAAGTAGTCTACTCAGCTGAGTAAGCATGACCTTCCCTTGATGAAACCAAACTCAGCTGGATCCAGTGTCTAAAAGTTTCTCAAGTCATTTATCAAATCAATGATTATTCTCTCAAGGTCTTTTCCTACGAGACTTGCAAGGCTTACGAGTTGATAGTTTCACGGGTCCATAGATGGCCCTCCCTTGTGCAGAGCAATAACAGCAGCAGTCCTTGATTCAGTCAGCATGAAGCCTGTTTACAGGACAGTTAAAACTGTGACTGGGCCTGACAGGTCGTGCTTTGTGCTATTAAACAGGCATCCTGGGATATTATCAAGTCTTACTGATGCAGTGCTTTTGGCCTTAGAATGCTTTAAAGACCCGTTTCCTAGCGATAATTGTGGGGATTTCTTCAGTGGAGTCTAGGAGTGAGAGCAGGGTAAAATTGGAGCTGAATTTATTATCTAGTATATTTGTTAAATCCTCCCACTCACTACAAGTGGCACATTTTACAATTAGTTCAGCAGAGGCTCATTTTACAATTAGTTCAGCAGATTGTTGTGAACTACTTTTTAGGTTTTGAAAATAGTTGTAGAATGCTTTGCGATTGTCCTCAGCCTGGGAGGTTACCTTTAACTTCAAACTAAATAAGCAACTCTGGGGACTAATTAAGCCTATCAGAGCTGAGTTTGAAGAGGAAGTTCTGGGCATTGCACATTTCTGGTCATGATTTTCTTCGTTCTGTTGTACAACATATTAAAAGCTGGGATTTTGCCAGTGTAGTGTGTTTCGAGTTTGCACTGTGCTAACTTTAGGCAGGTACCGCTGCCTCTACGCAGCTATATACATGACTGTAAAGGGTTTTTTTGTGAAGGAGTCTGCATAGGCAGTGGTGTTTACTGGATTTGGGGAGACTTTAAATTTTGCTAGGACGTCAGTAAAAGTAAAAAAGTTTGCCTTGGAATAATTCATAGAAATCCCCAGGTTAACTGGTGTCACAGGCTTTATTTTTACTTTAAAGGCTACATCTTTATGGTGCAACTTGCCCAGTGAGGATATTACGCACGTGGCGGTGGTGGGGTGTGTGCAATATTCCCTCAGGTTGGTGGACAAAAAACAAAATCCAGGAAAATTTGGGCCTGCAAGTTTGGGGTTGTATAGGATTCACAGTTTATAGTAGTTGAATTCACCCATGACTATGGTGTTGGGGAGTGACTTAAATTCATTTAAGTAAGTGGTGTAGGTTTCCTGGGTCACAGACTGGGATCTATACCATGCAAAGACATGGTATGGGACTTTGCTTACTGTGAGTTGTACAAAGAGAAGCTCAAGTGCACCATATGGCTTGACCAGCCTTGACGTGGTTACTTTTGAAGTAAACTGCGACACTTCCACCTTTGTCCCATTCTGTGAAGTAGCTAATTTAAAACAGCAAAAAGCATAGCCCTGCACTGTCGGGGTGCTCTCTACGGCCTTAAACCATGTCTCAGTAACTACACAGATATCCATGTTCTCCATGGTTAGGACAGCTTGCAGGGAATGGATTTTTTTTTTATTTCAGGCATTTAACAGTTTCACCTTATCTTGAGTTGATTTAGCTGTGTTGGATGGTTTATCACGTTTGTCAATGCCTTAAAAAAGGTACTGTGGAGGTAGAGAAGGTTTTAGCCAATATTCAAAAGCCTAAATAGGATAGGTATGGACCATCCCAGGCAAAGCAGTATGGTTTGTCAGCTCCCAGGATGGCAAATATTGTACCCTCTGAATGAAATATCTTTCACATTAGGGTCTACAATATTTCTAAATATAAAATAAGAATATAGGGACAAAAAAAACAACCCCTCGGATAAATAAACCACAGATTCATTTGACTGTTAACTTAGTTTGACTGACTGGAAGGGTAGTTAATTTTGAGACTTAAAGCACTAAAAATGCATAATGCTGTGCATCAGTGTGTTCTCCATTTTATGAACATCTATGCTGTTCTTGTGCTACAGTTTCATGTACAGAGTTTTAACGATTTACATCAGTAGGACAAGCTAAAGAAACTAGAATAAATGCTAGGAAATGAAGGAAAAAAGCCAGTTATAAATCCTCTTCTGCATGCATGGAGTGGTTTCGAGCAACGAAAACATGTGCAATATATGCTCAGTCAATAAACATATTAAAAAATGCAACAGTACGAGTCACTTTGATCAATCTTGCCCAATTTCAATACTACCAACCACTGACTGTGAAACTGCCGCTCACTGCATGCTACTGCATAAATTACATATTTCAACAATACACTTTGTAACAATTTGCAGTGAACATTACTCGCAAAAAATAGTTATGTACTCACCATAACGTTCCATCCGTGTTGTCCATTTTATTTTTTTCCTCACATATGGGTTCAGATCCGATTTGACCATTGCAACAGTTTGTGGCAACCAAAAAGCTCTCAAGCTCCCTACCCTACCCATAATGTGTCTCTCACAATCACCTCAAACTTTGTTTGCTGATGACAACAGAAAACAGGATAGAGAAACACCTTGCATAAGGGAAAGATCATTCCTGGCTTTTAAAATAGCCAATTGTGAAAATTCAGAGGCCCTACCTCTAGAGATCAAATCCAGCTTGCAATGAGTAATGAAGGTACGAGGGTAGCCCAGGGTGCTGCTGCATAAAGTTCATCCATGGACGTTCTGGACTGAAATACGTAAGAGGTGGCCATGGCACTAGTGGAATGAGCTTGAACAGTTTTCGGCAGCTCTAACCCTTGTGTCTTGTAAATAAAAGATATGCAGTCTATAATGCACCTAGCTAGAGTCACCTTGGTCACTGAAGACCCAATCTAGTCTCTGAAAAGGAGACAAATTAATAATTGACTTTCTTTGCTTACGTCCTTTGTACTATGAAGGTAAAAATGTAATTGTATACGAACATCTAACAAACGCAACAAATACTCACCTTTATTGGTGAAGTTTGGGAAGAAAACCGGTAGATTAATAGACTGGTTGATGGTATTCCCTGAAATTATCTTCAAAAATGAAGGATTAGTAAAGTAAAGTGACCCTGTCTTTGAGGAAAACCAAGTATGGCAGTGGGATAAGGCCTGAATCTCAGATATTCTTGCAGACGTGATGGCTACCAAGAATACGGTTTTCCAAGAAAGAAATATGAGTTGACCGGTAGCAGCCAGTTCAAAGGGTGGCTGTATAACCTTTTGTAATACCAGATTTAATGGCGAAGGACCTTTATAAGGGGGTTTGAGTAAGAGTTCCTCTCTAAGGCTTTGCATTGCTTATGTGAAGAGAATCAGAAACCATCAATTTCACTGTGAAAATTAGAAATTGCAGCAAGCTGCACTTTATTGTAGAATAAACTGCCTCTTCATTAAAAAAGTTGCTGAAAACTCTAGAATAGTGTGGATAAGAGCCGAAAAAGGATCTAGATTGTTTTGTCGAGTCCAATGTATGAATCTCTCCATTTACTGTTATACAACTTTCGTGTAGACAGCTTATGGGAGGACAATAAAATATGAAGCACTGGTGAAGGCAGCATAGGTTGTCAGGCTATCAACAGAACTGCAGATAAGAAGCTGTCAGCTTCAGACAGTGAATGTTTGGATTAGGCATTCCTGTTGGGTGCGACATGAGGTCTGGAACTGGATCCAGAATCCATGGTTTCTTCCTTAAGTGAGGCCAAAGAAAGGGAAACCAAATCTGAAGAGGCCAATAAAGGGCAATGAGGATTATTCTCTCTTCAACATGTTGTCTTTCTGAAGAAATTTGGAGATTAATGGAGTTGGGGAAAAGGCATAATAGACCTGCAGGCCAATCGTGACTGAGAGAATCCCTCAGGGAATCCCCTGTTGGGGGGATTAGGGCAAAGTAGTTTCTGCATTTATTGTTGAAAGGGGACGCAAAAATGTTGCAGCACGGCTGGCCCCACTTGTGGAATAGGTCATCCTCCACTTTCTGACTAAGGGACCCCTTGTGAAGCATGATAAGGGATCTGCTCAACTTGTCTGCTACCACGTTAGACTTTCCCAGAATATGCATTGCTACCAGAAACCGATTGGACAAGGTCACCCACTGCCACACTGAGTGTCTCCCAACATGAGGGGTATGACCTGGTTCACCCTTGCTTGTTGATGTACCAGACTACAGACCTGCTGTCCAATTGAACTGCAACTGTCCCCAGAGGAAGAGCATTATGAAAGGCTTGCAACACTAGCAGCACTGCTCTTATCACTAGGACATTTATGTACAACTTGTCCTCGTGTAGACCATGTGCCTTGGACTGTTTTTCACAGATAATACACCACATCTGGGAAGCGTCAGTGGTCACTGTGGCCTTGGGGAAAGGAGGAACAAAGGGGTGACCTTGTATAAGATGATCTGATTGAATCCACTATGACAAGATTCCTCTTGCAAGTATTCGTGATTCGTATCAGGGCTGACATGGGTTGAAGGATAGACCACTGAACTACGAGCATCCATTGTAAGACTTATGTGAAATCTTTCTAGTGGAACTAGCATTATTACTGCTGCCATAGAACTTAGGCTTGAAGTACAGGTCCAACAGATACGCATGAATTGTGTAGCAACTTTCTGACTTGATCTCTTGTGGTCATCACTCTTGATGGGAGACATGCTACCATCTTAATTGTGTTTATGTTTGTTCCTATGAAGTCTAGCTCTTGAAAGGGGTCCAGGTGTGACTTTTTGTAATTTACTGTAATGCCCAACAAAGAATGCATTCTTTTGCTTCTAGAAGTAGATGGCTGGTCGGGGAGGTTATGAGCCAGTTGTCTACATGTAGAAGCACCCGGAATCCTTGCTGTCTCAACTGAGCTACTACTACTGCCATATATTTGGTGAACACTCTGGAGGCTGTAGTGAGGCCAAATGGCAGTACTCTGAACAGATACAGATTGGCACCCAGCCAGACGCATAAACGACTTCTGGATCGCCTGTCCATCTTTACGTGGTAGTATGCATCCTTAACTCAACAGTGACCATCCGGAACTTGCTCTACTGAACTTGATTTGTTCAATCTGCTGAGATCCAAAATTGGTCTCCAGTCCCCTGTCATTTTGGTACCAGAAAGAACCCGGAGCAAGTACCAGATCCTCTCTGTTCTGGGAAAACTTCTTGTATGACTCTTGTCTAGCAGCCTTTGTATCTGGATGGAATATCGGGAAGTTTTTTTTGCTTTTGGGTGGTGGACGGGAAAATGGTACATAGTATCCTCTAGATATGATCCTCTGTACCCACTTCTCGTTTATGTTTAGCCAGGCTCTCAAGTGCAGGGATATCCATCCCTCAACTGCCTCCATTCAGGAACACTGAAAGGGTTTCCAAAGAATGCACCTCTGGATCCTTGATGATGCTGAGCTCCTCTGCCATGGGGGCAGCGTCTTCCATCATTCCCTGCCCTCCACCCCTGGAGGAACTTTCTCCATGTGCTTGAGGAAAAGACCCTTGTGATTTTCTTAATCACATCTTTCCACTGCTAATTTGATTTGTTTTGCGTAAAGTCTCTGGGGAGTGGAAAAATGAATGCCTATGGCAAAAAGGGTCTTCCAGTCCTTCTTGCACCTGGACAGCATATGACTTTTGGGCCAAATAGGGAAGTGCTGTCAAAAGGAGCATTGATTAACAAAGATTTAAAGGGGTCAGCAATGTCTCACAAATGCATCCAAGTCTGCCTCCTCAGAGAGATGCCTGAACCCACAGCTTTAATCTCCCCTTCAGCTGCACGGGAAATGAGCTTCACAGAGAAGTTTACAATAGCATGCAGGGTGACCATCTGGGAGGTAATCAAATCCTGTACCTCTTCAGACACAGATCCTGAGAGGGTATCAGACAGCTTTTCAATCAGATCCCTCTGCAATCTGGTAAAATGGGAAGGAATTCAGGGACCTCAAGGCAAAGTTCGCTGAAGAGGAAACACACTTTCCACATCTAGCCATCATCCTAGAATCCTTAATAGGAAGATGAATAGAAGGACTTTCTTCCACATGTTCTTTTTTCATGGCCACAACCACAGCATCGACTGGAACACCTTTTGATGAAAATTTTTATCCTCTGGTGCAGTTATTATCTTATTTGGTCTCCAGGGTGTAAGTTCAATGGAATCTGGAGCCTCCCTCGCCTGCCAAAAGATCAACTTGATGAGCTCATTGGCGGGTGGGATCACCCAAGAGGTAGATGGTTGGGATCCAAAAGCTGACAGGTACACCAACTCCTCTGATCAGGGATTTCTGGGCTTCAAGCAACTTCTCTGTTTCAAGATCTCTAGGATGTCCCTAAAGGAATTATCATCAGGAGGCGACCGTGGGGATCCCTCACCTTCATCGAGATCAGTGTCCTCTGTAAATGCACTCCTCTATGGAGTCTAGGTGCCTCCTCTTACACTTCCTCTACCAAGCAAGCAAGAAAGAGGATGGGGTAGATGCAGTGTTCCCAAGGCAGACATGGCCCTCTCCAAAGCCTCAAAAGCTGACTAACCCCGAGAACTGAAGTACTCCTGATCAGACAGGCCATGCCTACACAGCCACGCACCCTCAAATCCAGATGACAGTACTCCCGAGGCTAAAGCCTGGGCTAGACTGATGCAAGCCAAGGCTTCAAGACAGAGGGACGGCTCCAAAAACTTCAAAGTTGAACCCAATGTCTTGGACCCAACTGGGCCGCTACAACCCCAAGAGCTCCCTGGCTTAGATTGACCCAAGGAACTCTGAGCAGAGGTCTGAGCCAAGGAAGAATATGTCCTTGGCTCCGACACAATACCAGATGGATCAAATCTGAAGGCTCTGAAACTTCCAGGGAAGTCTCAAGTAGGAATCTGAAGAGTGGATGAGGAGATTCAAAACTCCCTACCCTTACGGGTAGGAACAGAAGGGGGCCTTGCAAAACCTTGTGATCAAAATATCTTCTTGACCATCCTCTCCACTTCATCTTCTGTTAGTGAGTTGACGACACCAATGGTGACTTCATCTCCCCAGGAAGGAAAAATGGACTTTGGGTGGCATTGGGTAGATGGAAAGAGTACAGAGTCCTAGGTAAGGTCTGAATGAGCTTGAAAAGGGCCGATCCAACCTATCTTATGGAGCAGAAAGGCTCAGACCCAAAGCAGTCGCATCCGATCAGGGAGTCCTGGAAGTTGTTGGATCTAAGAGAGTCTTACGATCAGACAGTTTAGCCACTTTAGGAGAATGCGCCAAAAGCAACTTTGGAGCAGAAGGCCTTTTTCTTCCCTTGTTCAAACTTCTGGAGGACAGGGAGGAAAGCTGGGCTTGACTCTTCAGATTTAGAAGAATCTTGTTTTTTTTTTTTTTTTTGTCAGAGCCAGAAATGGCCTCCCCAAAAGATGAAGGCAACATACCCTTAAGGATGAGCTGCATTCAATGACAGCCCGGTGGTTGAACGCTTTGCAAATGACACACTCCTCCCTTAAGTGAAGTGGACCCAGAAAATAAAAACGCAAATTACGCGAGTCACTCAACAGTATCTTGTGACTGTACTTGGCACATTTCTTGAAGCCAGCCGGCTTATCCAATTTGTCTGCTATAACTCTTTTACCAAACTACAAAGAAAGAAAAAACTATTTTTTTTTTTGGAAAGGCTAAATATAAATATATAGGAAAATAGGACTACTAACAATAGTAGTAAAGACATACTGCAGCAGAGGAAAAAGAGAAGGGAAAGGCAGTCACAAAAAAAGGTAAGCAGAAAGGACTACCAACAATAGTAGTTAAAAAGTACCTCAGTACAAGACGGAAGGGATAAATAACTAGTGAAAAAAAGGGTAGAGAGATATTTAGTTACTTAGATTTTCGGTTCTGGTAAAAAGAACAAAATTTCTACTTAACTGCCTGAGGGCTAAATGGAAGGACCATGTCTTCGCAAAGCAGCAAACGAGATCAGAGATGAATGGGAGAGATGCATTATGGGTAGGGTAGAGAGCAAGAGCTTTTGGTTGCCACAGTCTATTGCAGTGGCCAAATCCGATCCAAGGGATCGGATCTGAACCCATACGTGAGGGTAAAATGAAAACTGACATCAGATCTTATATTTCTACGGTACAGTACAGTACTTATGTATGAAAGTTACAGGTGACACAGTTCAGTGAAGCATTATTATAGTTTAATCAACATTTTTGAACAATGCTCTCTTTAAACAAGACTACACTGCATTTCAAATATATACAACTAAATTCTACTGAGCACATGTTAAATCTAGATGTCTTAGCAATGTAGCATTACAGTTCCAGCTTCTCCAGTTTGTTTCTCAGATGGAGTTTCCTGTGTGGAGTCTGCACAGGTTTTCCCTGGGTGCTTATGGCAATTCTCCAAACTGTGTCAGTGTGCGTCTCTCTGTGCATGTGGTGTGTGCACTTTCTCGCAGGGTGCATCTGTTTTCTTCCAAAGCCTGTAGACATATGTGAACCGCTGAGCCTTCAAGTTGCCCACAGGTGCACATGCAAGTGCATGATGGCTCTGTGCGTTTGTGTCTGCACGCACATGTGTGCATGTTTAAGCACATGTGCCTTGTAATAGGCTGACATTCTATTACGAATTAGTTTTGCTGCCTTGTGCTAACTGAATGCAAAAGATAAGACTTCAGCTCCCCTGTGACTATCAACTGGACAAAGCTAGTGTCAGAAAAAGAATTTTATAATGTGGTTTTAGGAACATGATTTTTTTTTTTATATAGTGCAGGACCAAAATAACTGCATATATAACGGATTAAGTAGGAGTTGCATGACATGCCCAATGAGAAGACCTTACTGTGGGTGCCTTACTTTATACACTCGATTTAATACTCAATTCTACTATATTTAAATTCTTTCTGAAATATAGTACTACTTGCTGTTCATTTTTGAATGAGGAAATAAATGGGATTTTTATACTTCATTCTTCATGCCTTTTTTGCTGGACACAAACATCTCCATTTCTGTAAGAACAGCTGATTGGTTTAAATATCTCAGCATACCATTGAACATTAAATTTATCTAAATCAAATCTGAAGTGTTAAAAGGCAGTCCTCCTCACTGACTGAGGTACATCATTTAAAGCTACTCAAGTTATTTGTAAAACCCTTGGAATAGTACAAGACCAAAATTAGAGTTACTAAACCTAAAGAAAATGGTTGCATTTAACATGGGTCTACTTCAGTGCACCACATAATGCAAGATTCAAAAAAGTGTGTAGCAGTAACTGCCAGGCTGCTAGGAAATGTCAAATTAAAATGGGAGTCACAAAGAGGGCTCCAACTGTCTCAGCAAGTCAAGTCACATCACAAATTAGCTCAGCCTTCTCTCATTGACCTTCCTGCTATCCCTGGAAATGTAACATCATGGAGTTGGTTAAGTGTGCAGTTCACCACAAGGCCAAGTAGCCTAAGATTATCCACCATCATCCTGTCAATGTAAACAGCTATAGTTGTACAGTGCAGCTACAACTGTAGTACTCATTTACTATGTACCATAAACCTCACAATGCTGACCCACCACAGAACTATTCAACTTCTTTGCTCAGGAATTCTAGGAAAGGTCCAACTAATCAAGGACATTATTAGTATTCTAATTCACTTAAAAAAATGTTAACAAAACAGGTTTTCCATCAACATGAATCGACAGCAGCTACAGCTATTATATTCATTTACTATGCAACATAATGTCAGCATACCACCATAAGACCTCTTCTTTGCTCAAAAGTTCTGGACAAAGTAAAACATAATGGGGAGAAACAAAGGCCCAGTATCAGGCACACTTTTAACTACTACCCGAATTCACTTAAAAAAGCTAAGCATAGATTTTGCATCAACGTGTATTTTCTGAACAAACAGGAAGTATAAAAGTCCAACTTACAGCATTAGTGACTGAGTGTAATCTTCCACAGAACCAAAAAATCTATGATGGACAGGGCAAAATACGAGGCAGAATCAGAACCCTTCTGCAAAATCAATGACAGTTTTGAGATATACGTGACCCACCAGTGCGGGTTAGTGGCTCCCACAGTAATCTTCATGAGCTATATTCTGACAGCACACGAGTCAGTTTTACCAGCTGTTTCAAGCTCACAAGATGGTAATGGTAGATGAAAACACAATTTTCCCTTGCACCAAGTTAAAAGCTACCCAGCATGGTTAAATACAAGCCTTCTTGAATCTGATCCAGTTTTAAGGCATCTTGGACTTCAACTGCAAGATCACATTACCTGTAAACAGTATTCACGTGAATTTAATTTTGTCTAGTAAGAACTGCAAAACTTGCTGCAAGTTTAAAATGTAGTAGAATATACCATTAATCTGCTTAAAAAAAAAGGTATCCAATTTACAGTTCAGTACACAAACATAACAGTTATGTACTCACCATAACTATGCAAGTGTGTTGTCCATTTTTATTCTTTCTCAACTGATGGACTCTGATCCAGCTCAGCCACATGGGACTGAAGGGTCTCGGATCCAGCTCAGCCACATTTACTTAGACTTTCAAATCCAACTCTTAAGGTCCTTCCTTTACCCATAATGCACCAGACTCCTGTAACACCATAGATCAAGTTTGCTGCCCCAAATGCAGAAAGACTAACCACAGACCACTACAGAAGGAAAGCAAATAGCAAAGATAGGGGCTCAAACATGGAACAGAGGTTTCATGCTCACTATCCGGTCACTCTCAGAGGAAAAGGGAAGGGGGAAGAAGGGCGGAAAGTCGAGAAAAAATGAAAATGGACAACACAGATAAATAGTTATGGGGAGTAAATAACTTTTATAGCTAATGTTGTCATTTTCATTCAATGCTCAAATGATGGGACAGACTGCTCTGATACGTGAATCTGGGTGGCCTTCATGGTAGGATATTCCAGAGTATGACAGAACCAAAAGCAGCTCTGTTTCTGAAGATATGAAATCCAATTTATAATGAACAATAAAAGTATGAATTGGACCAAGTGGCTGCAGCACAAATGTCACCAATGGAAGCTCTGGACCAAAAATCAGAAGTAGCTGCCATGCGTCTAGTGGAATGAGCTTCTGGAGGTCACAGCAAGGGAAGACCTCACTAACTGTAAACAAAACAATATGCAATCCATTAACCACTTTGTTAAGGTAACTTTGGAAACCGGTTTTACCAGTTTGTTGGAGACAAAGGAGATGAATAAATGGTCAGTTTTTCTAAGGTCTTTTGTTCTATGGAAATAAAAACAGAGCCGTCTATGTACATCTAAAAGAAAGCCATATTCACCTTTGTTGGGAGATGCTGGGGGAAAAAAAAAAAAACAGGTAAACCGATGGCTTGTTTGATGTTCACCTCATAGGTTACTTTGGGGAAAGAAGGATTAGTTCGTAAGGTAACCCTATCTTTATGGAAAACCAAATAAGGTAATTTTGAGGAGAGTGCTTGGAGTTCAGACACTAGTCTTGCTGAGGTAAGAGCCACTAGAAAGGCCGTTTTTCAAGAAAGAAACTTGAGGTTAAATTTGGCTGATTAACTTGGAGCTCCTTTGAGCAAACTCTGTTGTAACAGTATTAGATCCCAGGGTGCAGT